>NW_015440992.1:0-118774 GCF_000150705.2 Paracoccidioides lutzii
ACCCCAGTCCCCAGTCTCCAAGTCCCCAGTCCCCAGCCCCATTCCACTGATCCCCATCCCATTCACGGAGTAGTTACGGATACGCTTCAAAAATTCTAAATTTGTCGCAAATCTCATTTTTTTTACTCTCATCTCTGCTCCTACCTGAGAACTCCTACTCTTACCCTTCCTTCAGTTTTCTTCTTCCTCTTCTTCGTCTTCGTCCTCTTTCTCCCGCGTTTATTTTGATCTAGTTATTCGTTCTCATCCCGGGAATTTTCACTGTCACTTGCTAGCAGAAGTCGTACCTTGTATTGGACCTCATTTAAAACCCCTTGTCTCACAGCTTTACTTGTCCCTTGTTCAGGTTTTTGCTTGCGCACGTTAACTACATCCCTTATTGATGGGCTTTCCGACGCCTCCAGTGCTGGCCTCTTCAAAATATTAATAAACTTGCCACAATTAAAATCGCCCTTGCCTGGACCAATGAGAATGTGAGGAAATTCAAGTCTTCTTTGTCTTTCTTTTCTCTGACAAAAAGAAAAAGAGCTATCATCAAATCATGTTCTGCAGTTGTGTTTGGTTTTGGTGATATTCTCTCTTGTTGTCATTTGATTTGTCTGTTTGCTTTATTCTGTTGTCCTTTTTCCTCCAGTCTCTTACTAACTACTTCGTTCTTAATTTCCAATTGTCTCATTTCTTGTCGTCTGGTATATTCTGTTTTCTTTGGTCATTTTTCCAGAGTCTCAATTGGCTTCTCCTGCTTACAACTTACTACGCCTCCGTTCTATATGGCGTACTCCCGGCGCGGGTACGCAGTGCACTTTGTCTGAGAGTGGTTATACTCTGATGCGGTGTTGCTTAATCCCTTTGCCTTTCAATTGTTTTCTTTTTTTTCTTTCCTCCTCTTTCCTGAGACTGCTCTGTTGCTCTTCTGTGTTCTTCTTTCCCCTCCAATACAGTTCGCCATACTCTTCCAAAACATCTCTTGGAACTGTCCAAAATTATGGTCACGTGAACTGACCTCATCCCTTTATAGCGGATATACATACCAGAACACTTCCCTTTCATGATGACAGGCCTTAAGCGCAAGCTGGACCAACAGCATGAGCTGGCCAGCGCATCTGGTGCTGATTCTTCTCAGAGTAAGTGTTACTATCAGGAGCGCACCGGTGAATATCTCCTGTTAACCGCTAATCATCTAGCTTCACCGTTTTCTCCATCTACCGGCCGCTCGCGTGGTGGAAGTCGTGGTAGCTCACGGTCACGCACAAGAGGGAAAGGCCATGTCTTTAGGGGCCGTTCGAAATCCCTTAATGGTAGTAATCTCGACAGCCTCTCTGTTCAAACACACTTAGATCCGCAAACACCGCGGGCGAAAAGAGTGAAGAAGGCAAAAGAAGATATCGCTTCGGAGAGCAGTGTTGCTGAGTTGCATATACCACGCCCAACTCGCCAGTCTGCTAGGATTCTTTCCAAATTCCATCATATGGATTGTGTGTCCGAGCAAGCTGATGAACCGGGGATCCAGCAAACAAATTTCAATGGGCCTCATGAGATCCATATTGGCTCCTATGAAACGGAGGTCAACGATAAAGAGGCCTCCCTAAAATTTCCCTGTGTGAATACGAAGCAACCAACTTCTGACTCCCAATTATCTTCATTTAAGTCAACATGGGCGGACCCTTCTCGACGTCGTCGGAGTTCGGGATATAAGACGGAAGTAGACACTTGCCCTGACACTGTTTCGAAGCTCAACAAGTCTGTAGGTGTGAATGCAGAAAGTGGGGATAATACTCCTGAGATAGCGCTAGCAGCTACTAGCGGACTTGTGAGTAAGAGGTTGAGTCCTGTAGCTACGAGGAAAAGAAATTCCGCTGGCATTGGCGCTACAATTGAAGAGACGCAAAACCCAAATCCAAGCACGAAGAAGTTGAAGGTGGAAAAGCTGGACCCTAGCTCTGGAACAGATTCTCCGCCATTGGGTGGAAATGGCAACCGTGGCAATAGTAATCATGGTGATAGTGATAGTGATGGACGCCCCATCCACTCTGAGGCTGAGCCTACGAGACAGGATCCGAATCTTAGTATTCTCGATGCCGACTTCCCCTCTCAGACAATGGTGGTTGAATCCTTTCAAGCTGCACATGAAACCACACCAACAGAGGCATCCGCCTCCCGGGCGCCGACCCCATCTGAAACCCCAGAGCTGCCTGCTACCAACCTTCCCAGCGGCGCGGGCAGAAGTCGTGGGCGCGGTGGATTCAGAGGAAGGGTAAGGGGTCGAGGAGGCTGGACCCGAGGTCGTGGAAGGGGTGGCCGTGGTCGAGGTTCTGGAAGAGGAGGTCGTGGCGGACGTCTTCAGGCAATCGATCGCGACATGTCGTTGTCGCCTAGCCCAGTAATCAAGCAGCTCCGCGAGAGACAAAAGGAACTTGATAGGGTGTTCCGTCGAGTTGCATCTGCTCAGCGAACAGCGCTCACCGTAATCGCTAATCGCTCAGAGGCTAAACTTTTAAAGGATGCTAAAGCGCATATGGCTGTGCCGGAATATGATCAAGTCATGAATGACCTTAAAGCCATGCTACAGAAGAGATTGGAGGTCATTGAAAATGAATATAATTGGCGAACAAAAACCGCGGATGCCCTGTTCGAGGCGAATAAAGAACGGGTAAATGCGAGTTTCCATGTAAGATATCTGGCCCAGTATCCCCTCTCTTTTTGCAGGACAATGTAACGTCTAACTTTTCAACAGGATAAGTCTCGACATATTAGAGAGGAACATCTCCTTGCGGCTCAAGGGAGCTATATGGCCTTTGTGGAACAGTGTCGTCAAGCAGAGGATGACGACCACACCGAGGTGAGCGTAAGAAATTTGGCAGCAAGGTTTTTAAGTTTAGCAATCCGAAATACTGACGAAGGAACTCCAGGCTGATGAATCGGGCCCGGAGCCCGAAATGCCACCCCGTCGACTTTTTGTCCGTGGATTCAACAGTTCTTTCGTCAGGGATCCAAAAGGTGCTGCTCTCTACGAACGAGCTGCATATGGTTGGGATGACTTCATACAGCGCGCGAAAATTGAGACAGACATATCTCCTCAAATAAAAGAGATAGATCAGGAATCCCGAGCACCAGTTCCCGCCAGCGACAAAATTTTACAGCTTACGGAGGCATTAACTGAGCTTTGCCAGCAGGAAGAGCGTCGCGGGGATGAAGGCAAGCCGGTGGCGACAATCCCCAACGAACCACCTACCGCATTGAGTGCATTAGCCGACATCGCGGTGGGCGACATTGGCCAAAAGCTGGTAGAACAGCCTACCATGCATGGGCCCCCTCAAGGGTTGCAACTCGCACCCTTCCGCAGCCTTCCCAGCATCACGCAGCAGCTTCCAGCACTACCACATCACCCACCCCATCTTCCACACCCATACGAACAACAACTTCCAATCGAACAACCTCGGGGATTCCATCGAACAATTCTCCCCCAGCCAGTTCTTGGTCAAATGATACCCCCAACAGACCCACGGTCATTTCTCCCACCGCCATCTCACCACCAACCACCCCCTCCTTCCCCCCAACGAGGACCACCTAGCATACCCCGCCGCCTTCTCCCAGCCTCCAGTCGATACCCTTCCATCCCACACCTACACGAACTCCCTGACCCATTCTCGTCCGCACCACCGCACCTCCCCGCGCCACATGCCATGGTATATCATCCAGGCTCTTATCCTCTTCACCCACCTCTGCCCTCTCCCTTTCACCCGCCAACTCATGCGCCGCCGCCACATCCACCCCAGTACATGCATGGACCTGTCGGGCATATGACGTTACCCCCGGTTTATCACCCAGCAACGTACGGGCATCTGCCGCCTCCTCTTCCGCCCCTTCCACTTCCACCCCCTCCGGGCTCACAATACCAGCACCAGCACCAACACCAGCATCAAAATCAGCTTCACCAACCACAACCACCCCCTCTGCCACAGCATCGCCACTCGTATTATCAACAGCAGCATCAGCATGCGCCCACTCCGCCACCGCCATATCGCGAGTAACAGACGGTTCACCTACAACTTACGTGATTTATTCCACCAAGAACAAATGCTTCGGTTTGGATTTTGTTTCACCGTATTTACTTATACGGTATTTCTGCACATTATTTGCTTTAGCCGATTTGTATAAAAGGGATAAAAGAAGGATACAAAATTTGGCCTTTTTTGATGCCTGGGGCTGCTTTAATTTTAAGTCTAATTACCTGTCTTTTTACCTAGTTATGATGGGATGGATGGATGTATGTATGCTTCCAATACCAACCGTTTGAACTTATTAATGTAAGATTATTGTGAGATATTTAATTCTTCGTGACGTTGCCCCTCCGGCTCGTTATCTACATCATCTGAATGCGACTGAGTATTCGTGTGTTTGTTCCATCTTGGCTCCTACTTTCCTTCTTCCAGGTCCGCGGGCCAGAGACCAGATATGTTCGTAGATACAGGTAAACTTTTCTCTTTACAATTCTTCCTTTTCCCTTTCTTCTCTCTCACTCTTTTTCAACGCCCGGAGCGCCGAGAATGTGGACTGCCGACTTTTCGGGGTGGGGGCTTTAGCGGATGTCCTCATATCTCATATTTGGCACCTTAAGCAGCCACCAAGTCACAGGAGCTGCAATCTAAATTAACAAGCCCCTGAAGCCGCCGACGAGCTAGTACTTTTTTCATTTTTCATTTAAAAAAAGAATAAATAAGAAAAAAAAGAAACCCTGTATGCATATGCGCGATAATGAGCACTTTCTAATATATAACCACACTTCTAATTATTAACTTGTTGTTCTGTCAACCTGTAAAAAAAATAAGGCAGTCTGTAGAAGATACACGTAAAACTCAACAAATATTGAAATACCCATCCTTTTAAACCAATGCATTTTTATAGAATAGACTCGATCTCCGATCGCCACTTCTGCCCGTCGCGAAGCCCAAGAACAGCCCCACCTGACCAACTTTTGTTTTATAAATCGCCATCCCCTCTGGCTCTCTATACAAAGGCTCTGCCGGCCTTCGTCAGTGTAGGACCCTTACCATCTTTCCTGGATTCATATCAATGCAAGCAACTTCGGAATTCACCTTCCCACCACTTTCATCATAAGATGTGACAGTCATAATATACAGATAGGACCCATACGCTGCATACCCCTGGAACACCTTGGATTTGAACTTGTCCAACGAGGGTTGCTTGAAGTTGGTTAAGGGTTTAGAGAAATCACCCCTGGTGGTGGCCTTCAAGTCGAAGACGGCGATATTCTTGCAGCTTTTGTTGTAGCGGACGATCAACCTATTCTGTACCGGGTCAATGGAGGCAATATGCTCCGTCGCGCCCTTGACAGGTGTGAATTTTCTCAATGTTGATGAAGTGTTGGATAACGTGGCCCTTTTCTTCCACTTAAAGCGTGCAAGCTTCTTGCCGTACCCATTGCTATTGGTCTTGACTTTAGTTCACAGATAGGTGTCAAAATTTACCTTCTGTGCACTGAAGGAGATGTTATGGTTGAACTTATTCAGGTGCATGTGGCCGATATACTTTCCGGAGATATCGAGCTGTGTAATGCAGAGGTGACCTGCGTCCCCACTGCCGTCGCGCAGCTGCGCAACGAACAAGCGTCTGTTGATATTGTCGAAGGCAAAGTTTTGTTGAACGCAGTGTTCGTGCAAGTTTTGGCCGCGGAAGAGGTCGTAAGAGGGTTTGGTCAGGTCGAAGTGTTTGGACGTTGGAAAAGCAGCGAGGGTGGGGAGGGTTAGGCATAAAGCCAGAGCGCCCATAGGGCGACATTGAAGAGTCGCTTTGCGGTATTTGAATTCTTCAGGATGGTTGAATTTCACTCCTGGTATGGACCTGGGGTAAAATCAAAGCGAACCAGGATTGACGGTAGGTTTTTATAATTACAAATGACTTTAGAACTTCTTCCCAAGAGTCCTGATGGATGTATATGATCCCGCATGCCCGTATACGTGAGATGGGCGCAGCCGCTACTGGAATAGAATCCACTTCGATCCACCCGCCAAACTGGAGGATTCCCATGTCAAATTAGACCTTGTTCTACGAACTCGACAACATAAGTTCGAGGAAGATTGAGAACGCGAGAGCCCAGAACATGTTGCGATTATAAAAGCTCGAAGGTTGCGGAAGCGAGTTAGGGTAAACGAGAAGGATGCGACAGCGTGCATTCAGCTGTTGTTGGAGCCCAAATAGCAACAAGGGTTAAAATTTTGATTGTCAAACCAAGGGAGTGTTCTATTATACGATCTCCCTTCCTCGCCCGGTTATCTCGGTGATATCGGCAACGCAGGGATAAAACTGCTTCGATTTTATCCTCACTGTAGAATGCACGGGAGACAAAGGTAAACAAGACGTCTGCCTCGTAAAACAATTGCCTGCTCACTGTTAACTTGTCATTGATAATTAGCTATTAGTTATCGGTTGTTTTGGGGGGACGTGGACACAAAGGAGAATTTTCCTGGAATAATTTGGGAATACAGAAATCAGAACTCGGATGCGATTCATTGGACCGTCAATTGAGCTCCACAGAGATTGCTTTTTGTATCCATGGATCGATTAGACAAAATGGCCAGAATTCTAGATAGGATGACCACGTGTTTAGTATTCATTTTGGAGGGAATATGAAGCTTTCCTTTAACAGCCTAAGCCAGGCTGCGACTGATCAACCATGAGTGGTTTGGCTTCAACACTGGAGCATCGACCCAACGAAAGGATCATTTGTATGTACCATGGTTGGTAGCCGGGCTATCCCTTTACTTTTCCGAAAGGCACCAATGGGTACTGATAAGGTACCAATCAGTAGTGCAGCGATGAATCACAACAAGATATAACTCCTAATTTCACTCATTTTCCAAGGAAAGGTTCCGCACAACAAAGTCGAAGGGGCTTGGTCAATCACTAGACGGAAAATATAAACCCGGGTATTTTGAAACCCAAAAGAACCGTTTAAGCAAAATGAACGTTAGCATATTCAAGCGCGAGGATATACCAATATAACAAACAAAAATGACCCATTATTAATTTCATTTCTGTTCAAAAAGTTCTTCAACCCTTTCAATCAAATCTGCCTTCTTACCCGTCGTAGACAAATTTTGAGATTGTAGGAATTCTTTCAGGAAAGTAACGGTTAACTGTTTTATTTTTCCATGACACGGTATCAGTTAGCTTGCGTATAGTCTGTCGGCACTCACCGCGTGCAATGCCCGATAGGTTAAGGGGTGTACAAAGAGAACATAACACAGGAAAAGAACCTGACCAAACTAACTTTATTCAAGGCCCCTTTTTCGTACTGTATTCTCACTTCGTCGCCGGCGCCAACAGCATCAGCATCAGTCTTCGCTTTTTTGGCTGGACGTGGTTCTTCCTTGGTTTGTTCCTGAGACCTGCTTGCGGGTCGCTTGACGAGCGTTGAGATGAAGGGTTGTTCCGTTTCCATTTTTAGATATTGGGATTCTAATTCCTCCCCCCAGGCTATCACATGCTCACCGGCGCGCTAAAACAAGGAAATGAAAGTTGGGTTAAAAAGGTAAAATGTTTTAAAGCGAAACATCTTACGAGGAATCGAACCTTATCGATTTGACGATATTTGGGTATCGTTTTGTCTTCAGGTTTTTCAGGGAGATCTTCATCAAGGGCCAGTGCTTGTAAGATGCGGTAGTGCCATTGCAATGCTTAATAGCGAGAAACAATTAGCTCTTAAAATCACTGCGGTTTTTAAAAGATGGCTGACGTTGTCGTTTGCGCACTTACAAGGATTTGGGTATTTTTGAGGGTCATACTGCGCCTTGGGTAGCTGCAGTAATTGGACGACAGTTCGCATTTTATCAACCAATTCATCCGGAGCGATGATGAGATTTGTTTCTGGATATTGTCGGATATCGTCCGCGAAAGGTAGCGGCAAGATCCACATGCCCTGCGGAATCATTTGCTCTCCATCCTCGTTCAGCTTGGTCTTTCCAGGAATCATGGCAGCCATAACTGGTGCGGCGTTTTTACGCGGCACGAACCACACAAGTGCTAGTTTCCGCTTCTTCAAAAGTGTTTGATAGAGGGCGGAGAAGACACGGGTGGAACCAACATATCCTTCCTCGGACGGATATATGAACGTTGGGTGTTTCATAGAGGCCCATATTGGGAGTGATGAAATTGGCTTGAATCCGATTATTCGGATAGTAGGGTCCCCAAAATTTCGCAACGAAGCCTGTTCATCTAGAGTGAACGAGATCTGCTCCCCACCAAATTTATATGCTTTCCGAATCTCCCACTTTTCTACTTCACGTGCAGAGTCGTCAGCCATCTGTGTAGTGATTCCTTTGCAGATTTGGGGCTCCTCTCCTCCCAGCCACACGTAACAACTCCGTGCAGGTTCTTGACGTTTGAATATTAAATAACCTGTCACTGAGATTTTGAAATCTGGTCCTATTTCCAACGGTACATTGGAAAATAGCGTTCTACGAGGCACCGACTTGGAGTTTATCGAAGACAGTAGTGACTTCAAGAGTGAGATACCATCACCACCGGAGGTTGAGGACTTTGTTTGAGTAGAAAAGGCAGGGGCTTCTGGATCTGTCGGAGAGGCTTTGTATATAATATCCTGATGCCAGTGTTAGCCCAAACCACGTAGGTCATGATGAATGTATTATAACATACGTCAAAGAATTTCGATCTGTCAAATTGCTGATTGGGTCTGGATATTGGGAATAGTTCGATGATAACACCAAGATCGTATAAATCTTTCGCTCGAACCGTGGCAGCGGACCTCAGACCCCTATCTTTAGAGTGTGGATCATCGTTGTCCGTTACGATAAATAACCGTCTGGAGGAGAAATTGGGAGCTTTGGAGCTAAATATCTGGTTCGCGCAGAATAAAACATTGGACATTGACACCCGTTCCTTTGAAGGTACCAATATCTGATCTGCTTCTTCCTCATCATGTACTAATGCCCTGAGTTTCTTCACATCCTCTGCGGCTGGTACATCAAGGTCTGTAAAGAGATAGCAGCGGGGGTATGACAAGTTTCCCCGCCCACTCTCTTCCTCATCGTAGAACTTGGATTTCTCAGTACCGTAGAGCAGGATCCCAATCATGTCCTTGGGGTTTGATATTATGCGCTGTTGCATCATATGATATGCGCACTTAAGGGCAGCAGTGGCGGGCGATTCTTTAT
This sequence comes from Paracoccidioides lutzii, assembly GCF_000150705.2. Taxonomy (NCBI): domain Eukaryota; kingdom Fungi; phylum Ascomycota; class Eurotiomycetes; order Onygenales; family Ajellomycetaceae; genus Paracoccidioides; species Paracoccidioides lutzii. Next base: position 9,195 of record NW_015440992.1, read on the forward strand.
CAGCTCTCTTGGAGTCACCATCGGGTGGCGGGGTTAACATGGACTCGCTAATCTCAATGGCGAAAAGGACAGCATCTTTGACAGTTTTATAAACCTTGAACGATTTACTTAGTATTAACAAACGTCAATTGAGTTCGCGCTCCATGAGAATTATCAAAATATAATTACCGTTTCATCAATATCTTCCTCCTCCTCGAAACCATCATCCTGCTGCCAAGGTGCCCCCTCGTCAGCCATTACTAAGTTTTATTAGAATCAAGGGCCGAGTTTTCGCAATAATTGTTAGAGAGCATATTACAGAATCACGTAAGGATAAGCGGAGTGATCTGTGTTCAAGTGCCCTGATATACATATAAGTTACCCCTGCGGCTGCTGGCTTCTGCCTGATATCAAGCGCGGCTAAATTCATTGTCATTAGAAGCGAAATAGCCGCAAAGGAACGCGGTTTCCCGGAACGCCAAAAAAGCGGAGAAACGTCAGATCACGTGATATATTACTCTACGCAGCTTCTGATTGGTCAGAGCAGACGAAGACTTGGCCAAGCCTTGGAATGTCGTAATAATCAAATATTAGACGTCAGCCCAACTACTCCGAATAATGACGAACTACCATTGACACAGTCCCGCATCATAACTCTTATTTGAGAATTTAGCTTGCTGCTGCTGCTCAGTTACCAGATTCAACTCACCCCTCCTATTCTGAAGTTACTGCGCCCACTGCCGTTCAGTGGCGCCCGCGAGATGTCGCTGCGAAAGTCCCTCACGGCCCTCCCCAAGCAAGCATTGAGCGGACATAGTTGGAGGCAGACAGTGTCAAAATCACTCGCAAGCTACGGTGAACATCAGCGATGTGGGATGGCAACAACTGTAGCCCCTGTTACACAGGATTCGATGGGCTCTCAAGGTCCCACTGCGATGGTGTTTCTGAATATGGGAGGCCCTTCAACAACAAAAGATGTTGGAGATTATTTGAGCAGATTATTTGTACGAACAACTAGCTTATGGTTTACTAAAGCCCTACTAATTATTCACTCCTCGTTCAGGCAGATGCCGATCTAATACCTCTAGGGCGACTCCAATCATATCTCGGGCCCCTCATCTCGCGTCGTCGAACTCCCAAAATTGAAAAGCAATACGCAGCCATCGGAGGAGGTTCACCAATTAGAAAGTGGTCTGAGTACCAGTGCAAAGAGATGTGCAAAATCCTGGACAAGATTTCTCCAGAAACTGCGCCACATAAACCCTACGTTGCGTTCCGATACGCTGCCCCGTTAACAGAGGAGATGTACGAGCGGCTGCTAAACGACGGATTCGGTAGAGGCAAGGGAAGGCGTGCTGTTGCATTTACTCAATACCCCCAATATTCCTGTTCGACGACAGGCAGCTCACTGAATGAGCTGTGGAAGTGGCGAAATCGACTCGAGGGCAAACGTGCGAATGCAGGCCAGGAGCCCGAGGGAACTATTCAATGGAGTGTCATTGATCGATGGCCAGTGCATTCAGGCCTAATAGAGGCATTTGCTCAAAATATTGAAGAAAAACTTGCGACGTATCCTGAAGAGCGGAGAAACGAGGTTGTTCTCCTCTTCTCTGCTCATAGCTTGCCTATGAGCGTCGTTAATCGAGGTATGGCTCCACTTAAAACTAACGCCACTACCTCAGGAGCCAGTAATATGTTAACATAGAGATTAAGGTGATCCATATGCAGCCGAAGTCGCTGCGACAGTCTACGCAGTCATGCAGAGACTAAAATTCTCAAACCCTTATCGCCTCTGCTGGCAATCACAAGTCGGACCCTCAGCCTGGCTAGGAGCTCAGACCAGCGACACAGTCCAAAACTACGTTAAAAAGGGCCAAACGGACCTCCTCCTCGTCCCGATCGCATTCACTAGTGACCACATCGAGACGCTCTACGAGCTTGACCAAGAAGTCATTCATGAAGCGAACAGTCAAGGCGTCAAACGGGTCGAAAGTTTGAACGGGAGCCCTGTTTTCATAAATGGACTTGCCGACATTGCAGCGGCTCATTTGCGCAGCGGGGAAAATTGCTCACGCCAAATGACGCTGCGATGTCAGGGCTGTACGAGCGAAAGGTGTCTGGAACAGAAGAAGTTTTTCGCGGGGCCTGAACTTGCCACTCTCGTTCGATAGGACAAGGCGAATGAATCTCTGTTTCTTAAAGCTTTCTCGGGTTTGAAATCAAAAGGCAGTCGCATGAGGTATAGAAACATTTAGATGGAATTGTTTTGCTGGATGTGCGAGTTTCTCGTATTAGATTTTGTTTTTGAAATGAATATACATTAACAAAATACTGCGGTTTGCATAAATTTATGTTCAAACGAAGACTTTCTTCTTTTCACTTTGCATATGTTGACTACGTGTGTCAGCCCTTTCTTCCTCTAACCACCGACACATTTAGCCCAGCTAATTGCCTACACGCTTCCGGAAGGACAAGTTTTTGTTGCAATTCTAACTCTTGGAAATGAACCCAGCCCTTTATCCCTTATAATGATGTGAAGCATATGGGGTCTTGCATTCGAAATATTCAAGCAGAGGTGATGTTCTGAAGAGTTATGATTTTCCTGCTCTGTGCCTGCTCAAGACTTGGACTAGATAGATCAAGTTGATGCACAATTTCGACTAACAATTTTGAACAGATATGGACCCGCAAAATCTTGACATTTTAACAGCGTATTGAAATGTAAGCACCCCTCCTCCTTGACCTTGGTTCATATTTACTCCGTACGTTAGAGAAAATAGCCCAGTCTCCTGGTTATGTCTGGTAGCCGGTTTAATGAGCGGTCAAAAATTTAAATCCATCTAAACTACGTCAGTTGGTCGTTAAATAACTACGTGACGGTCTCTTGATAATTTTATGCATCTTCATGCCTCGGCTGGTTTCGATGGTTCGGTTTGGGCCAACAGCGTATCCGAAAACCTCTTTTCTCATCTCATCCAGTTAAATAACTACAAACTCGAAGTTAAACAGTTCAGACTTAGCACGCTGGGTAGTTAATGATAATAGCCTTGAAATATAGAATGACGTTGGGCGTCGCAAGGAGTTTCATATTTTAGCGGAGAATTATTAGAATCAACACCAATAGCTCGTTGGGATCCTACAGGTTAGTGATTGATAAGCCCTATGACATGCATGACATGCCAGTATCGCTTCCTCTCAGATGTCATTGATACTCTATGAGTTAGTTATTAATCTTTTCTAGGTTGGTTTAGCCAATCGTAAACACTTGCTCGACATTTGTTTGAACTTAATGTAAAGTGACCGGTTCGGTTCCACTACAACTATTACATTCCCTATCCTCCGTCAAAATGGAGGTGAAGAATGTTCTGACAGCTAAGGGAGAAGAAAACATCCGAAGGGTAACTGCTAATACTACTCCTCCAAGCCGGCAGCGCTCAGGATCCAACTCAGAGGTGGGGAATTCCGCAATACCGACAGAGAACACCACGTTGTTGGAGAGCAGTGATCTCACAACATTGCTAGGAGAGGACGGTACTTGGGACGATGGAGGTGAAACTCAACATACGCCGTGGAAGGAAAACGATTGGAAGCCATGGTGGAAACGACCGTCTGTGAGGACTCGCTCTACACACACACATATATATATATATATATATATTGTTTTATTTATTCCATTATTTTTTTGTCGCTCCATCTGTTTAACAAATGCTTAACTAACCGTTCACCTGGGAGATCGGCAAATAGATATTCTGGGTCCTGCCACCCCTTCTTACCTTCACAATTGCCTTCGGAGGTATCGTCGTTCCGCAGATAAATCTCTCCTTGATCCTTATTTGTCGCGAGTATCTCTCCGATAGAGCCGTACAGGATCCTACATTTACGTATCTTCCAGTTGTTTTTGGAGATAATAACCCCCAATGTCGACTCCCCGAAATCCAGGCCCTCGTATCAAAATTTCAACTGAAATTGAACTTAATTATTGGCATTCTCGCAGCTATAGCAAGCCCAAGGCTTGGAATCCTAACAGACGCTTATGGAAGAAACAGAATCATTGCCCTGTCGGCTTTTGGAACCTTGCTTGCTCAAATTGTCCTGCTGGTGGTGGCATCCCAGGATGGCCGGCTCTCGGTGAATTTTCTTCTTCTCGCAGCAGTGTTTGATGGAATGTTTGGGTCCATCACAACCGCCGTAGCCCTAACGCAATCATATGCGGCAGACTGCGTTACCACACACAGCAGGAACGTCGCATTTGGATATTTCCATGGTGTTCTATTTACTGGTATCGCTCTGGGACCTCTGATTGCGGGGTACCTCATCAAATGGACGGGGAATATTCTCGTTGTGTTTTATGAAGTCATATGCTGTCTGCTGTTTTTCATGCTTTTCATGCTATTTGTCGTACCAGAGTCACTGTCTGAGGACCGCCAGCACCACAATCGCGAGCACCTCGGGATACGATTCTTCAATTTTCATAAGGTTTCTCACTGGTTGTTGGCGGATTTTAACCCATTGAATCTTCTAAGGCCCCTCTCCATCCTATTTCCCAGTTCCGCGAAGTCACGCTCTAGGAACGCCCTGCGAGATCTACAGGTGAACCTGATTCTTCTTGCATCCATTGACGCTGCGATCTTCGGTGTCGGAATGGGAACTATGTCGATCATCGTGATATACTCTGAGTACATGTTCAATTGGGGAAACTTCGAGTCAAGCATCTTCGTGTCTATAGTCAGCTCTGTCAGGGTTGTCATGCTGCTAGTGATTCTCCCGACAATAACTCGCTTTGTCCGTGGCCCACAGGGCCAACGGAAGCAGCTCAATACAGGCTCTGATATGCTGGACATAGTCCTGATTCGACTCTCCACACTCTTCGACTTGCTTGGATGCGTTGGGTATTGCGTCGCGTGGAATGGTGAGCTCCTGGTTTTCTCAGGCGCAACTGCAGCTATGGGCGCAATGGCTTCCCCAACACTCACGTCTTCATTGACAAAGCACATTCCGGCCAATCGCACCGGCCAGCTTCTCGGAGCGATTGGTTTGCTCCATGCGCTTGCTCGTGTGGTGGCGCCGACGGTTTTCAATCAGATATATAGTTCGACTATCGATAATCTTCCGCAGGCAGTGTTTGTATGCCTCTCTGCGACCATGCTTTTAGCTCTCGTCGGGTCGTATTTCATTAAACCTCATGGTATGCTATGCCACATATCTAACCCCTTTCTCCTATTCCAATGTCTGTTTATTGACGTTTCTTACCTATTTTTTTTCTTAAAAAAAGTATATATGGACGACGAGACCGACACGCACTACAACGGTTCCGAAACAGTTGAAGAAAATCAGTACAGGGTATTTATGTTTCACGTCGGAGAACAGATGGGCCAAGATAAAAGACTTTCGATACATCGCAGGTCTAGTCCTCAGTTTAGAACATTTGGTTGACACCTACCATTTTCTCATCTAAACCTCCATGTGAACCAATTTTCAAGACATTTTTGGGTCCCAGGTTTCGTTTTCTGTTTGCAGCATTTTGCTATCATGTAAAACAATACTTCTGTACTTAACACTCCCTTCTTCTATTTCTATTGTAGGTCATCACGTTATACATTGTACATACATGTACACACCTCATGGAGGCCGTCATCTCTATATAAAGATTTCTTCTATTATGTCTAAGACGATTTTGGAAGCATCCAAGGGATGGGGTGGAAGGAATCGAAAAAATGATGTCATGTGAGATATTTATTACTAGTTGTCTTTTTGCAGAACATAATTTTACACGTTCACGTGAATATGCCAAGAAACATCCAACTTCAGACTAATTCATCGTACCACTCGAAAAAAAAAAAATCAACGGTAACCAACAACTTGACAACACGCCGGCCTCCTTTCATCCATGTCAGCACACCTTTTACTTCAGGAGTTTCCGGATGCAATCTCCTCTACAGAATACAATCTCCCGTCTTCGTGTCCGGCCCAGAATCCCTTCTATGGATTTCACTTGAGGGGCCATCTCCCGAGCTAGTTCATGACCCCCTATTACCCACGCCTTGCTCACAATGTTTCCCCGCCAACCCGCTCGAACTGCGGTCCCGTCGCGGAATGCACTACGTGTTCTCCGGCAATTGGCATTGGCTGGGTCAACCATTGGTGCCATTGGAGGTCTCTGTACTGTTGGAACTATCGCCTATGACATCCACCGCAGAGTCCAGGTTGTTGAACGCATCGTTGAAACCAAGCGAAGTCTCCAAACATCATGCCCAAATTACACTGTGGGGGCAGGGGCTGCGACGGTGGCTCATATGATGGAGGCTGCGGAAGCAGGAGAGTTCCTTGGGATAGCTTCTTTTAAGAAACGTAGCGAGCGGCGCAAACAACAAACAGCCGGCCACGAGGATGTGAAGATTGATCGCGCAAATATGTATGCTATGGAGCCCCAGGTAGTGAGAGGGAGGGAAGGCGAATTTGGCATTCCCAACGGATCTCCCGACGCTCCCGGTCAACCTTCACGCAATATCTTGAATCCCTCACTTCATCTGTTGGAAACCGGGGCACCTCAGGCCATTACTCAAGAACCTCCCCAACCATTATTCCTCTTGAATAAATACAAACCAAAATTGAGGGGTGATAAGGAGTTCTGTTCAGACCCATCCTATACCATAGCTGTCTCTCCAGCTTTTCGAGAGAAGTATCAAAACCTCCCAGCAAGTGACCCTGCACTCTCCGTTCAAAGGCTTCTGGATCACCACATGCTGGACGAAGCTATATTGAGGTTCCTACGTGACGTGAATAGAGGTATCGAAGCAGATGAGGAAGCCAGGAATGACATCGCTACCCATCTTCTGTACACAAGTTTGCATCGGAACAGGCTCAACCTTGCACAAAAGCTCTTCTACTGGTTTGAGACAAACCACAAGGTAACTCCAGCACTGTGGGAGATAATGATGCTAGCTTTTTGGAAAAATGGAAGGTTCGAAACATTATCCACACTATACTTGAAATACGCAAAAGAGTTCGAACTTAATCCGGTTCTACTGAGGGTGGTACTCAAGTCTCTTATAAGTTCCTACCGACTGTCTGAGGCCAAGGGCGTGTTATTCAAGTACTTAAGAAATGATGTGGACTGTGGTGTCTGCGGCATATATCTGGGTGGACTCTGGAGCAGGACTCGAAGTATCGTCCTCCTGGAATCGCAATTCCGGAAGTTGCTGGACACCTTGACCGCTTGTAAAATTCCTCCAACCGAAAAGCTCTTTGATCCTTTGCTAATGGCGTACGTCGAATTCGGAATGGATGGGAAGGCTGATTTGCTTGTCAAGACCATGAGAGACACCTATAATATCCCCTTCAAGACACGGACGTTGGGCCTTGTTGCTTACGGGAAAGCTGTGAAATGTGATTGGGATGGAGTAAAAGACACTTTGGCGCATATGTATGAGCTTGAACTTTCCACCAAGGATCAATTCAGATTCTCGCAGATTTTTCATCGTGTTTTCCTTGAATTCTGGATCGCAAATCCCGGTCATATGATTCGCAATTTCGTTTTCGATGCAATTGATAACTATGGGTTAGTGCTTGATAAGCTACTTTTCGATCAAACACTGAAGGCATTTATTCAGAAGGGAACTGTGGAAATGGTAGAAGAGCTTTTGCAGATCGTGAAGGAAAAAGGCTGGCAACTCCAGCTCGAGCGACCATATTTCATGGAACTCCTTCAGGAAGCTCGGATGTCTGCCAGATACAGCCCGGCCGGGTTATGGCGAATGTTCCGTGCTTCCGAGCAGAAGTTCGGTTACGTTGCCGCTTCACGCCAAGTGCTGGGATATGATACAATTTCTTTTCCCATCAATGACGTGGGGAATAAACCAATTTCTCAAGAAACTGAAGCTATGTGGCGACGAGCGATGTCCCTGCCGGAAACTTCAAGGCATATCAGGCAGTTTATGCCACTTCATAGTCAGATGATGTATTTCATAAATGCGGGAAAACCTGAACTGTCCTTAACATCCTTTCGAGACGCCAGCATGTCCGGGATGGTTATGAAACATTTTCACTTAGATTTGGCAGTCACTGCTAGCATTTTACTCCATGGCGATACTCGGGATGCGAAGGCTATATTGGAGAAATTTGATGCTTTCAAGGCACCGGAAAAACCAGTTCCGTCACAATTCTTCCAGACAATAATGCAAACGAGTGAAATGGATGAGATTGAAGCGGTGAAGATGGCGGTTTTCAATTTTTACAACATCCGACAACAGAAATTTATGCCTGTTAAGCATCATGCTGCGTCCACTGTCGCTGCCCGACTCCTCGATATCGGCAACAATGCCGCAGTACTAGATATGTTCCGGACAATCAACAAATCCAAATATGCGGCTTTTGCCCCCTTCGACCCCGTTGCGATAAAATTCATTACGCGTTCATTTGCGCGGATGGGCAATTTCAAGGGTGTCCGGTGGGCGATATTTACAGGACTCAAACGCGCATCAGCAGTTAATCGCGACCTCTGCGACGAGATTAGCTTGATCGTTTCTAGATCCAGAAGCTGCCTCCATATTCCACTTCCACCAAATCACACACGAGAGAGTTTCGAGATGGAGATAGACCATATTGCAAAGCTTTCACGTCTCCTACGACACAAGGTCAAAGCCAGAAAGTTCGGACCAGCCCGCTTCATTCCATTTACCGAAGCTATTGAATTGTTGAAGAGCAAGAGCTGGATGGCTGATGCAGCGAGTGATGCTAGCAGCAATGCCTTGAAGAAGGGGCCGCAGCTGAAGGGGCATAAATTTGAGGATTTTCAGCACACTGATTACATCGTCAAGCACTGGAAGGAGAGGGCCGAGTTGGAGAAATGTTTTTTGCCTGATGATACGGAGGATCAGGATTGGAGTGAAAGCAGTGTGTGGGCAGAGGGGTTGGAGGACTCCGTTGAGGAGATACCCCTGGAGGAACCCGTTCAGATATGATATATTTCTTTGTGGTTGTTTATGTCTAATAAACTGTGCGGGCGTTGGAACCAGTCACACAGATTACATTTATTTTTCCTTATCTCCATTTCATGGACTTAATCATCCATTTCTTTTGTACATATGTTAATTGTATTTATTGTACGGAGTACATTATCCGTTTCTCTAAACGCAATTTATCGTTTTGCTAGGAGCTCATGAATGGATGGGTTTCTTGGCATCATTCTCGATGGGTCTTATCTTTCTCTTCTCAATGTGGCTTTATTGGATAATACCTAAGTGTTATGAATAGTATAATTCCGGTCCCTCCTCAATCGTAAGTCCTTCATTTGTATTTTTTGAAATCTTCAAACCAAAGTTGAAAGCCAACGGTTGAAAATGTATCCATGGTGGGTATCGTTGCGCTCCTCAAAACACCACCACAAAAGCCCGTGTTTCTCTATAGTTGTTATTAAGGTTGTAATCGTGCCGCTGCGCAACCCACACAAGGTGTGGGTGCACCACACCAAAATGATAAAAACACCAAAATGATAAAAATCTTGAATCACATCCTTGTTATTGCACTCTATATCAACAATCAGTAACTGTGATGGCGTAGAACAGGCTTATGTCCAACCTTCTCGACAGCATAATCGCCACAGGCCGAGGCGATCGGTAAACAACAATTGCCTAGGCAACGGCAAACAACCCCACAATTACCCCGTGTATGAATAACACATACACGTGGCAATCACCTGGCAACGGCGCTAGAGAAAAAGGGCTATATAAACAGAGCCTTCCCCAAACCCATCTTTTAGAAATCATCTTAGTATTCGCTCAGATAGCTTACCTAGTTGGCAATTGAACACCAGTTCACCTGCGCCTAGCTGAAGCCGTGACAGTAACTAATCTATAATAAAAAGATTATTTACATCATTCTCAGTATGTGTGCTATCTCTAAATCAATTTAAATCCTCTTCTGTCAGTGATGTAAGTGAGTTATTGTCAATTTTCATGAGATCAACTTCAAGTCTCTATCACTTCTTATTCTGCTTTTTTTCAGCTTCATTATTATTACACTACTTGATTTTTCTATTGACATCTTTAATAGTAAATACTCTCTCTACATGAATCTGATGACAGATTGTTTTAGCTCTGCAGTATTTACTGATGTTGAGAAAGTTCTCTATTTCAGTGATCTGTTACTCATTAAATTTCATATGAATTAAACTTGCTTTGAATATCTTGTTCAAACAACATGTCAAGATAAATGATTTCAATTCAAAAGTATTTCTAATACTTTGTATAATATTTTCTGCAATATTAATATAGTGTTTCAGCTTTTAAATTGTTTTTGATGAGAATAGTTGAGATAAAGAGATAGATATGTGATCTGAATCATTCTCATCTTCATAAATTTGCAGTAAAGGAGGTGATAAGATTCACTGCTTAAGAGTGTCAAGAACTCAGTCAAAATTTCATGAATATATATCATGTTGAGCTTATTCTGCAGCTATTATATCAGATTTAAAAATCTGCTTTCAAATAGCTAAGAGATTTTATAGAAACTATCATTTTTCATATTTAACAAGATCATAACATGTGATATAATTGACTGCTTTTGAATGATAATACTTATATTTCTAAAATGATAGACTATTCAGAGATTGTAGCAAATGAGTGACATGTGATGAAAATTCATATAGAATTATTTTATGAAGATTCACATATTGTATGAACTTCTCAGTAATATAAGATTCATGATTATTTATTAAAAATAATTAATGATTTTTCTTCTGTTTCTTTTTGGTAATAGTATTGAAATGTTTAAGTCATTCAAATTCAATTTCATCATTTGTAAATTCAATATCTGATATAGCAATTCTATAATTACTGAGTTAATCTGTCTATGTATATTAATTCTTTAAATGTGTTTTGAAAATCAAGATTATCAATAATGAAATGACATGATTATTCATGAATACATATTCAATGACTGTAATCAAATCTTTTGAAATGAATAAAAAAATGATAAAATTATCTTCTTTAAAAGCAGTTACAACTCATTCTTCACATTTTTATTCTTCTTGAAATTCAATCTCATTGAAGTTGTATGTATCACAGATGTGAAATTGATACTGTTCAAATAGAATTCAAAGACATTCAAATCATATATTAATATATTCAATATCTTCAACTGTCACTTTTTTTGAATTCATTAACTTCTATTTCACTCTCTTATACTCAGATACGCATTTAATGAACTTATAAGTTCACATCTTACTAACTTTTAAAGAGAAGATAGTAGAATTCATATGCTGATGTCTGAGTATTGAATTCACAAAATCTTTAATATGTTCAGCTATGAAAGAACAATTCTTTTCATCAAGCAGCTTAACTCATTGTTTAATTGTGTTCTTCTGACTCTCATTTAATCTCTTGTTAACTGGAATCTTTGCAGTATTCAGATTTCTTCCATTGATATGCACTTAGAGACATTGATAAGAAATCTCAAATTCTTATGACAGAGACAGTATTTTGAAATTTGAGTTTTTTTGATGATAAGTGACAGCTTTTTGAATACAGTATTTGATATTTTTATTCTTATTTGACATTGTGGTGAGTTATTAATTGATGAAGATGATGAAGATGATGAAATTGCAAGATTTTTATCATTTTGATGTGGGTTGCGCAGCAGCACGATTATTATTTAGTTTATGAGACTAGATTTTTTACCCCTGGATAATTAGGCTTTAAGGTGCATTGGCACCAAGCGCATGGTTTGGTTGAGTATCCAGGTATCATTCTCAGGGGAAAAGAAGCTGTCTCGGAACAACTATGAACCGAATCAATCACATGCTTCCAGGTTCCAGGTCACGCCACTTCCTAGATATGCCAGCACATGACTCAGCCATTTTTCTAACCCCATCACGTTTTATTGGTACCTGTCCGCCAATACTTGCCCTTATGTAGCATCGCGGCGCAAAAAGCTACTCCTAACAAACATTATACTGGCAGCTAAGGAAGACTTCAACTCTTACCCTTCTCTCGCTAATTCTTCTCTCCTGTTCCTATATTTCCTCTAGAAATTATGCAACGACATATCTTCATTCCTATACGCAGCTGATATCCTTCGCTTTTCCCCTATTTCTCCCTGGACGTCTCAACATAATGACCGCTAATGGCATCACCAAATCCCCTAGAGTGTACTCCGACGAGAACGAGCGGCGGCGATATGAACACCACGAAGCTGACGTTGCGATAGTGGGTGCTGGAGTTGCTGGCTGTGCTCTGGCCGTCGCATTGGGGAAACAAGGGCGCAGCGTGGTCCTCCTAGAGAGGTCGTTGAAGGAACCAGACCGTATTGTAGGCGAACTATTACAACCGGGAGGAGTGAGGGCTCTGGAGAAGCTGGGGCTGAAGCACTGTCTTGAAGATATCGATGCGATTGAGTGCAAGGGTATGGACGTGATATATCACGGGGACGAAGTTCCTATCCCTTATCCGAAGGATGAACACGGGGTTCCGTTTACCGGTCGTTCTTTTCATCATGGTCGCTTCATCATGCGCCTCCGTGATGCGGCCAGGAAGACACCTAACGTCACAATTTTTGAGACTACGGCTGTCTCTGTGATCCACTCGTCAACGGATGATGAGGCGCTTGGTGTGCACTGCATTACGGATGGGCAGAAGGACTACTTCTTCGCTCCCCTCACCTTCATTGTGGACGGATACGCTTCCAAATTCCGCAAGCAATATCTGACCACAATACCGAAAGTGAAGTCAAAATTCTGGGGTCTGGAGTTGATTGACGCAGAACTTCCTCGGAAAAATTTTGGCCATGTCGTACTACCTGATGGGCCCCCCATCCTTCTGTATCAGATCGGTACGCACGAGACCAGAATATTGGTTGATATCCCCGAAAACCTACCATCTGCGTCGCTGCAGAACGGTGGTGTCAAGGGTCATTTACGAAATAACGTCCTCCCGTCCCTCCCCGAATGCGTACAACCTGCTTTTGCGAAGGCCCTTGACAAAGGGGCCCTGCGATCTATGCCCAATTCCTTCCTCCCCCCCACCACGAACAAGACTCCTGGTCTAGTATTTATTGGCGATTCACTGAATATGCGACACCCATTGACTGGAGGTGGCATGACAGTTGCCTTTAACGACGTGGTCACTCTCTGTAACCTCCTTAGCCCCGAGAACGTCCCTAGATTATCAAACAAACAACAGGTTCTTAAACAAATGTCTAAGTTCCACTGGGAAAGAAAAGGGTTAACGACTGTCATTAATATCCTAGCGCAAGCGTTATATTCTCTCTTTGCTGCGGATGGTATGTTCCTGTATTTTACTGGCCTCCAGCCTCTTTTCAGGTCTCCTCTCCATACTAACGATTTATCCTGCCTTGCAGACCCCTACCTTGAAGTCCTCCAAAGAGGTTGCTTCCGCTATTTCCAGCTGGGCCTGGTTGATGGACCCATCAGCCTCCTCGCGGGGGTCAACCCGCACCCGTGGATCCTCATCAAACATTTCTACTCAGTTGCCTTCCTCTCAATATGGGAGTTTGTGTGCAGCCAACCCCTCTACATGTTTCCCATAACATTTTTTCAGTGCTTTATCGTTTTCTGGACTGCTTGTCGAGTCATCTTCCCTTTTATATTCGCTGAGATTAGATATTAAAGCAGAAGTTAAAGAAAGTTAGAAATGCTGCGTGAGATAAATCATACTCACTTCCCCTACTCCCCGATTCGTGTACAAGAAGGAATATCGTCCACCTACGACGGAAACATGTGTTTGTTCATCATGTTGTTCCATTTGTCTGTGTGTTTGGTTACATTCTGGAAGCTGTACATTGATATTGTTAGTTTAGATGGTTCGTATGCGCGAATTACGTGGTTTTTCCTGCCATTAGCAGTGGAATGGAATCGGGATTTCTAACCACCGATTTATTTTCCTGGGGTTTCTTTTTTAATTCCTTATATCCTATTAATGGCCTATTTTACTGTGATATTTTTTCTTTCATGATGTATTGTTTTGTTTCTTGTCTGGCACGTTTTCCTTTTGTATAGCTTCCTCTTCCACTAACGTTCTCAATATTTTATTATTATTCTAACCCATTTATTATCTTCCCGCCAATAATGGCTGGACGGAGCAAAACTCATCTCCTTCAAGAAAAGGAATGCCGCAGCGAACAAGCACATTGTGTATATTGATTCCCTAATTCTTTCCGTTGCTTGCTTTTTGTTGCCCCTTCATCTAACCCCAATACAACTCTCTTTCTCGCATTTCTTCTCTTCGTCTTCTCTCCTCTTTCTAATCATTCTCCCCTGGCACACTTCAACCTGATTATCCACACCTTCCCATAGATAATATAGACTAATCGTTTAATTTGCTCCAGCTGCAAGATACTTGTAACAATTCATATAACGTTCTCTCCAAACTAGCGTTAACTCAGAAACAGCAGCCCACGGCGTCACCGAAGCGCAAAGTCGGGTTTACTTAAGGTGGAATAGTACTTTAGATACTAACAACATGTAAATCGCGTTCTTTACCCCGCAAGCCCCGTGGCCAAGTTACCGGTTCGTTCTATGGCGTATGCACACAATACTCCTTAAACTGAGGATTAGAACTTTAACCTACGCAAGATTTCTTCTCCCGATCAGCATATAATACCAGACTCCAGATTGCCGTGAGACAGTGGTGGTGGAGGACGATGTAGGAATCAGAGTTTCAAGGCCTCTCTTTTCAATTGTGATGTATGGGGGAGATATCAATCTCGATTGATGAGGGGAAAATAGTGATGCCAACTTCAATTTTGTATCCAGAGCGATCACACAGAGAAACGATTCCTCTGCAGATTGAAGCGGATGGAATGCTAAATAAAATGGATACAATGTTTACTCTTCTCTCAACCAGCTTAACAAGAAATGACAATAGAAAGGAGACGGAGAAGAGCTAAGAGATAAAGCAAACAAGCGGCAAACGAAGGAGAGTGAAACTTAAGAGCAATTTATGGATATCCTATGTAGCATATATGTGGCAACGAAGCAATTAAAAATAAATTAGAAATCTGAATTAGAAAAATACAAACAGTCGTTAAGCAAATAAGCAAATTTTGACGTCTACCGATTATCCTAACGGCAATGACAATCAATCCATGGGGATAAATTTGCTTAATCCAAGTTACAAAAGACATCAGATAAGATACAACACACAAACGCCCATCCATCCATCCACCCACCCGCATAGACGCGCTGAGCTTACTTAGACCAAGCAACATACACGAGGACAAGAATAAAATAGTTTAACAATCATAATAGCTAACGTGTAATGTAAGTAAGGTAAGTAACGTGCTCAGACGAAAGAGTACACCAGTTTGAGTATGAATAATGTAACGTACCAAAGAGAAAAAGGACATGAGAAAAAGGAGCAAAATCCGACCTGAACCTATGTAGGAAACAAGGAAACAAGCAGCAGTACAAGGGGAGGGGGTTTAAGGGGAGAAAACCACGCGTGTTAAATAACAAAGCATCAAAAAATTTCTTTCAAAAAAATGAAATGAAGAAAAGACGCCACCATTGAGTACGACAAAAAACAGAGAACATTTATTTAGGTTTCTTTTGGCTCTTTGCAAACTCAGAAGAGGAAAAAAAGAGGCACAAAACCATAAAAAACATGCCAAAAGGAGATTTCGATCAAACACACGCAAACATTTTCATGATTGTGCAAATAAGCAATCAAAACATAGGAGCCAGTGTTAAAAAAAAAAAAGGGCCAAACAAACAAGGAAAACCCCGAGAGAATTTCTGCCAGAGATAATCTTTCGTTTCTTGTTACCTTCTCTTTCTTCTGCCAGTTTCGTGAGCTCCACTCACTTTTTGCCCTTCCTTCTAGAAGATCCCCGGCGCCCTGACTCTCTAGCTCCAGTATCACGACAGGGAGGGGGTGGAATAACCAACACATTCAGAGGGGTTTTATTCTTTTTTTGTTTGCTTTTACACATAAAACTTCTCCACGTGAAATTGGGCGGCCAGTCTCTCAGTCGTTTATTAAATCCTTGAAAAGCTGTCATCGCATCCTGAATTTGGGAGTTTTCCCGATAGTATAACGCGATTTATATTATCAAGGAATTATGAAAGAAAAACCGACAATTTTCTTCATATAAAGGCGAATTGAGTCTCGAAGCTAGGCTTGGAGTGGGTTGATAAATTCGATGGGATGGGTTGGGATCTTTAGTTAATGTAAGAGCTTATTCAGCCATGTTTTAAAACGCTGTATATAGCACACCACACTCGGGCCAACAAACTTTCAATCAGCAAGCAAGTAGAGGCAAGTCAAGAAGACTTTGACAAAATATTTGCACTCAAATTTGCTGAGCCAGATATTCTTATGAAAAAGTAAAAAAGAAGTCATAAAAGGGACCCCAATAGTGATGATAAGAATGAAAAGCAGAAAACACACATATCATTCGCGTGAACATTTCAATGCTCGCAATCCATGGACATTCTTATTCGCTTTTACTTATCAACCCCCTTTCCTCAACGATTCATCAGCCGGAAGAGGCTCGACACCCTTGATGAGATTGTTGTGGTTTGGTTCAGCGGGGACCTTATTGCTTCTTTTAGTTTTCTTCTTCGTCGTAATCTGCCAACCAGTCGGAGTTGACCCGCAGTGATGCTCGTTTCCACCAGCTCCATTAGCAGCCGGGTGGCCGTTTGGTTTTCGACGCTCGGGATCTGTTTGCTTTTCTCTATTATTGTTGTCCGTCTGCTGGGGAGTGGTGCTACGTTTATGTCGTCCATGTGGCCCATTTTTATGACTCGTCCCGTTAGCTTTCTCAGGATCCAAACCATTTAAGCGTCGTTTCGAAGTGGCCGGGGAGGTTCGAGATTCCTTGACGGGTGAGAGCGCAGGTGCAGAAGTAGACAATGGGACGTAGTTATCATGTGCAACATGGTGTTCCTTCTCAACCATGCCATTCTCTGCGGTGCACGGGTATGACTTTCCTCCTTTGACCTGATTCATATTTAACTTCCCATGAGACTCTGCTGAACGACTCGTGTCGGACATTTGAAATCTTTGCAGCCTTTCCGATAGTGTTTCTAATCTTCCACTGTGACCATTCAAGGTAACACCATTGGCTCCAACGGAATCCCACCCATTGATATGTGCATGAGGTTGGGTATCTTGCCGACCACGCCCGTACGTTTTCTCGAATTCCTCGTCATACAGAATATGGTCTGGCAGCCCCTGTGACAGGGTATCTGATGTACTACCAGGAGTATCAAATGGTCGATCCTCGGATGCGGAGGTGCTGAGACTCATAGGGCCAAATTGGTCTGCGTTATCTACAGACATCGAGTAATGGCGTTCATTGATTGAAATAGAGCCATCCACTATAAGTGGACCTCCATCTTTTTGTGTCTTAGGCTGAGATGAGGATTGCCCATGTGTTGACAGCGGGTTGTGATCGGGTAGATGATCGTGTTCTAATGAAAGACTTGCTTGCTCCGTGAAAACTATCGCGTTGTGACGGTAATTCGTTGGATTGCGAAGGTTTGAAAACAAAGAGCTACTTTGGATGGCCAATCCATCCATGACAGATTGCGGCGAACCCATTGAGGGGTGATGGATTGTCTGGCTCTGCGGAGAATCTCCTAGATAATAACCCACATACTCCGAGGGGCGTCTTTCCTCAGCGTAGGATCTTGAAAATATAGGAATGCCATTGGGGACCAGAACATCAACTTCGGCATCTGCCCTCTTTGGGGAAGAGGGTTGCAGTCTTGGGCTGGGGGTATGGGGAGCCTCGCTTAACGGGACGGAATGATGAGCATTACCAAAGTTCTGTACAATAGGCGATGGCAGAGGTCGCGCTGGTTGTGATTGTGCCCGCATTGGGCCACGAGGGGACCCACTCGCAATAGATGATCTCCGATGACTGCGACGAGTTTCGGGAGCGGTAGGAACTATCGATGGGGAAGGAGGATTTGCGTTGGCGTCTTGTATTGTGGGAATGGATAATGGAATGAAAGAAGGATTGAAGAAAACTTGTTGTCGAACGGGTGCTGTTAATGGAGGATGATTTACCGTCCCCGCTCGAGCTCGTGAATTTTCATCTTGACCAACCGCCTCTTGATGTTGGAACGGGAATTGCAAGTACGGCTGTCGTATCAGTGTGGGAGGGGCCCTGCCACTAATGAGTGCTTGGTTTTGTAACTGCATTCGCAACTCCTGCTCCTGGGCCTGCAGAATCTGTATTTGTTGATAGAGATGGTCGTGTAAAAGATATTGTGCCTGCTGTGCCTGTTGTGCTTGGAGAGCAATATCCGCTGCGAATGAAGGGTTTGTATGTTGAATGTTCGGGCGGTTCGCACTGCTGGAAGATCGGCGGCCTGTATTCGGTACTCGGTTATAGTGATTATTATGACGACCGCCTCTACCCCCACCCCTTCCGCCTCTTGAAGAGATGGAGGGATTAGGTGCAAGGATAGGTCGAGGTTGAGGTGGTGGCCTCTCCCAATTGCGTTCTTCTTCAGGGGGGTACTCATACTGCTCGCAGCACTCCTCAAAGTTTCCTTCGGACACTGCGTTAAACGCTCTCCGTAGTTCCATATGCAATCCACGAAAAGAAGTATCATCTGCAGTGTTCCCAAGATTTCGCGATGTATTGAATGGCTCCTCAACACAAAGTCGATTATTTTGAAGAAGGTGCCAGCCTTTTCCTTCTTTCGATATCAAAGAACCCTCTCGCACTGACATAACTTTCGTTTCGTAGTCAACTTCATAACCGTAGTACCGAAAGAATTGAAACAAGAGTTCGCCCAAAGAAGATTTGTTATCCCGTCCGAAGCCAACCAGTTTTTCCAGGTCATCATCGAACGATGACTCAGAATCACCCACATTTTTTTGTTGTTTGGAGCACCGTTTTTGAAGGCTGGGTAAGACTGGGGGATTTCTCGTTTGGAGGAAACTGATAATCAAGCAAATCCACGTATAGGAGCTTAGGGTTCCGCCGAGGGCTGCACAGGGGGTGAATAAACATTAAGCCGTTGGTATAGAGGAAACAGGAGTGAGCATAAGCAAGACCTACCAGCATCGTTGAGTATTCGCCGTTTAGTCCAGTATTTCAAAATCATTGCCAAAGGCCGCACCCGTTCATCAATATCAACATAGGTCCTGATCATTCTGGTGTTTTCTAGTGCCATGGTGTTGTTGACATTCATATCGCAGGCCAGCAGTAATTCGGGGTCCCATATTTTCACTATCGGAACTCTGGCATGGGAAACACAAACAACACGTTCCATACCGCCTATATAAAAGTCAGTTGGGCTTTTACTAGAGACCTTGTCAAATAATCAATCCATACTTTTCGCAAGAAAGTCTGCCAACATGCAAACCTTCTCCAACTCCTTGTACGTGGTAGTAATGCAAATGTCAACTAGGATAGTAGAAAATATTAGTTCCGTCTACCAATCATATATTCTTCCTTGCGGATGCTTACCGTCAGAATCACTGGAACAGAGTTTGTTCCCAGAAGACCCAAACACGCGAACACGGATATTGTTACCCGGCCACTGCTTGTTCAGTAATTTTTCCAACTTGTTAACAAACTTTAACCGCCGTTGTTCACTTTCCTCAGAGGGCAACAGTCTGTCGTAGAGCTCCCTCATATCACCACTAAGCTTCTTCTCGTCAGCGGGATCCAGTTGTTTTTTTAACGGCCCCGTCTCCTTGGGCAACAATTCACTTCCCAGAGAATAGGGTATCCGCCGCCGGAAATGGGCCATTCCGGTTTCATATTTACAACCTCCATGAGGTCGTCGTGACGATGGGAGTAGGTGGGTGGATTCTGAGTGGGTAGATCGGGGAGAACTGTTTCCCCGGGTTGGAGATGGCGATCTCGAGGTAAACTGGAGGTCTCGTGGATGTTGATAAGGCGTAGAAGGTAACGAGCTTGAGTGTTGAGAAGTAAAGGTGGGCGGTAGAGTAATGTGTTGTGGGAGGTCGGCGGGGATGGACCACGCCATTTCGGAGAATGTTTTAGGCGCTATCGGTGAGATGTCACCCGTATTATGTGATGATGCGGCATTCCCATGGGTTCTTGATTTCATATGGGTCCCTGGCACTCCCAAGCAACGCTGGTCGCTTCTCCGGTAATATACCAGGAGCGGGACACGTCAAGGAAGTCCAGAGCAGAAACGAAAGGGTTTGTCGGATCCTTGCACAATCTGCACGAACACGGGTGTCTCAGAAAAGCGGCTGACGGAGGTGGACGAGAAGATATGTTTTGCAGCAATATCAGAATCAAATATGAGGGATATGATTCCTGGAGCGTAGTAGAAAGCTGGTTTCGAAACCGGAATGGGAAAGATATGGCGGAATAACTACAGGACAAACACCCAGATATCGAAAATAGAAAGTAACGAGCGTCTTGCAAGAGACTGCAGCCAGTGTCAACTGTAACCTTCCGTTCAAAATCAACCGGCTCAATACCCAGGTTGGTCGACAGCTGAATAGAATTGTAGCCCCTAATATGAGTTTCGGGAGATGGCGGTCGGAGGTCGGAGGTCCACGAGAAAACCGGGGTAAACAGAAGACTAATCGGCAGAGGATCTCATCAAATCTCTTCCACCAATATCCTCAGTTGTACTGCGAACAGAGTAGCTGCGCAGGCTTTCCCGTCTGCAAGTTGTGTGAAATAGGGTTATTCAGCAAGATTGCGTCCACGGATAGGAGAGACACAGACGGGTTGAGACTTGATGGCGCCAGCCAAGACAGCGGGAGAACTGGCCACAGGAGATCACGAAGACTAACAGACAAAAGAGGGGTAGCAAGAAGACGTGTTCAAGGGATGAGAGAAAGAAGAGGGGTAGAGGGAGGTTCGAGAGATGGGAAGGGAGAAGATGGACGGGGAGAGTCGAGGATGGAGGTTGAGGTTGAGGTTAATGGCGTTTGGAGGTTGGAGGCTGATCGCTTCAAATTGACTTGATGTTTATTACAACACTGGTACCGTACTGTACATACCTATACTAATACGGAGGGCGTTGGACGTTGGCAATACTGCGCCTATTACCAAGTCTTTACCTGCGCAGAACTCACTGGAAACTCCTATCCTGAAAGGAAATGTAGCGCTAAACCGCGTCTGGCGTTCCAGGGTACAATTGCCTGCAATTTTGGAGGAACAAACGTTATCGCTTGTACGGAAGTATGGTACAGCACGGTATGATACGGTCAGATACTTGAGGTACTTATATCATACCTCTTTATCTTATCAAGTAAATAGCATTTTGAAGTACCCTCCCGTATCCTCCCTTTCGATGCAACAATACGGGTCAAAACTCCACAGAAAACCATGGGCAAGTCCGGGGTATTTGGCGAGAACCTTATTGACTTTCAATACCAAACATTGCTATTATTTTTAGTTATTATTATTATTGTAGAAATTCTGGTAGTTTTTTATTTCCGGTGTCGGAATACATCGTAAAAAACCGGCCATTGTTTGATCAATGATCAGGACTAAACCCAGGAGAATAATACAGAGATCCCGTTTTCAATTCTCCGCTGGCTGCGGGCTTGCCACGGCGTTCGGCGAAGTTATAACTATGTTTAACTAAAAGCTAGTTTACTGCAGCTGGTCCTGGTGTTGTTGCAAGTCCTGGATGCAGAGCCTGAATGGCTATTGCTCTTCATCACTATATTTACTCCGTATATCCTTTCTATAGTCACTGAGATAAATATTCAATACAGTCAACCTCTAGCTATGTATCCATATTACTCCCTTGTATAGCTTACAATCATTTCAAATTTCGTTCGAATTTCCTGCTTCCTAGTGTCCTGGATGCACTTCTTGGCTAAATAAGCAGCAAAAATAATGCATTTGTCAACATGCTGATGTCTCAACTGGTCTCCAAGAATGAAGCATCTCTACCAAGAAATAAAAGATTGGGGGTTTTAAAAAAAAAAAAAGGAGAAGAAGAAGAGAGAAGAGAAGAGATAAAGACTTGGCGCCCTTTCCACGCCATTTGCATCTTTAACTCTTTGCTTTTGCTCGCCAGACATAGACCAATTGACTAAGATCTCGCCGTGACATGTGAGCCATTGTGAGCATAATTCTGCGCATGTCTGGGCCCAATCGCAACCCTCCAACTGCCATCATGAATAGTATTCTCTAAACGCCTATGCCTTTATATTAAAAATGGAATTGAAAATAGGGGGGAACCACACAAGTCAGCATCAGACCGTTCACCCCCCAACTGGATTCCTGGGAAAGTTTGGTTAGAAACCTAGCAGAAAAAGCGATGGTTCGCAGCTCGGCCCTTGCACCAAGGGCCAGATATAAACTTCCGTTTTTTCCACGCCTTCCTACGTTTTATATAAATTGTCATGGACGTGGCCCGTGCAAATGTCAACCTGTGGAACTTGTTCAGGATTGACCCTCCACACTCATCACACCGTCCATACACACACGCCCATATGAACACCTTAGGTTACAGTGGATCGTGGTTCTAAAAGGGGCCTATAAGTTGAGCCCGATCAATTCTGGTCACCTCATCTGAAAGGAACACGGTCTACATTTCTCTATACACCCCACATATTACTCATACATCTCTCTTCAACCTCCGCCCTCAACACCAGGGGTAGGGTAGATTATGGGTTAGGATTAGGGTTAGTCAAGGGTAAGGACCCGAGAAATGGTGATAAAATCACTACCATTACCTCCATCAAGAGAATATAGAGATGTTAGAGATATATGAGTGAGATATGACTAATGTATGTAGTTTTAATGATGGGTGTCATGGTCTTACGCTGAAGGTTTTTCTGGCCGAGATTTTGAAAAACCACGTTCAACCTCACGCCTTGGACATTTGGTTGGTTTTCCTGCATGAAAGTAAATAATCGTCAGATATCTTGCAAACACCTGAAGGCCTACCACCTTCAGTCGATCGATCGAGAATATCTCCGCCCTAAGACTAGAGCGCCTCTTGAACTCTAATCTGAGTTCAGCCAACAAGAATTCCAGAAGCATGATTTTACCCCAGGTCTGCCGTTTTCAGCTCCATCATCAACACCACATGGTAGCTCGGAAATAGTTGGGTGGTTTTGTTTAAACCCAGAATCTTTTCTGCGGCCTGCATGGCCCCTGGGTTCAGATAACGGGGCCACGGATATGCCCTTTCCCAGGCCTGTTCGCCCAGCAAAGTTTATACATGAAACAAACAAATCAGAACGCTTCAACCGTCCATTTAGTCTACCTAGGTATTCCAATATCTGTTGACTGAACTTAGGTAGGTAGCAACCAAAATAGAAAAAGATCCCTTTAATTTCTCCTCCTATTGATTCCTTAGGACCTACATACCCGGCTGCAAGGCTACCAAGCAGAACGGAGTCTACCTATCTAGTAGGACTCAGCTCGACTCTAATATGCTCTTCACCCCTCTTTCACTTCACTAACGGTGCATTTATACACAGTTCCGCCTTGGTGGCTGTTCAGCTAAAAGTGGTAAATTCTGTACGACTGCAGTCTGTAAATAAATCATTACGTACCTACTGCGTATGTACTAAAGTTTAAGGGTGATGGATATGTAGTATTTCTTGAGAAAGGCTCCACAGCTGTCTTTGCCTTCGCATCCATTCAGCTCGCAGGATATTGTTATTGATGTGCCAGGAAAGACAAAATCATATTGAAATGAATCAGTGGCACAACTCAATCGGAAACACCACGCCACAGAGAAGACCTGGGTGGGGAACAGACAAACAAAGAAAGACAGTGATGAAGGCCAGAGAGAGAGACCTGGGGAGTCTTAACCAACACACGATATGAAAGTTTTGTTTCATGTAGCTTTTAGGTGTTTGTTAATCCACGCTGCTTTCGCATAATTAGTCTTGAAAATTTCTTCAAACACACTTATATACTGATTGATTACAGATAGTTAGTTACCATACGGGATGTATCATTTAGTTCTATATCCTTCTGCCAACCCATGCTTATGATGGGAATCCAACAATACCAACCAGTAAGGAATTAAACCAGTGAGCCTCTCCCCATTTCCACCATGGTTCAAATTAGTCCAAAGTAATGCTGGTGAGGATCCAGATGATGGAGCAGGACAACTCCCTTGGGTCAATCCACTGGCACCAAGAGAACATGCCGCATCTCTTTCACCATCCTGATTGGAGGTTAAAATGGATTGTGGCAAAGCAGCTACTAACTCGCCAGCTGAGTATCTCTTCCTAGCTTCAGTAGCTAGGTAGCCTGTCTCCGGAAAATGAATCCAGGGGTGGTAGGTTGGAACTAGAGATGATCTATATGAAGTATCTAACCTGGACCCTCGCGGACGGTCGAAGTAGCAGAGTATAGAGTTAGATTGTGGCTAAGGTATACGTTGAGGTAGAACTCCAGACCATAGTTCGCCGAAGCAAGAAAACCCAGTTATGGCCCAAAAAAAAATTTCACGCCGCACAGGGATTCTGACATGGAGTACGCGATAGCATCCCTATAATGATATCAACACAGAAAATGCCGTATGTCAAGTTTCCCCTGATCTCGGAGCGACATCATACACTATGACTATATCCTGCGGTCCGTGCAGGAGGGATGGACACATCAGAGTAGTGGCATTCTCGCCGCCAACCCCACACTTATTTCTTAACATTTGGGGGTTTCAGGTGGACGTGCCGCTCCGAGCACAGCACGGATGACCTGCCGGCCTGCATCACGATGCGTTTGCGCCTGGGCACTGACCTCCTGTTCATCGTTGGAGATGTGGGTGTGGTTTTCATTAAAAGCGAAGAAAATGATATCTAATGCATAGCTGCTCGGATCCGCTCGATCTCCTTCAGGAATACAGAATGAGACTAGCGCTGTCGTTACTTTACCGCTCAGCCCGACTATTTCTGCTCATTTTCCGAATCATGGCTCGCAACGGGCTGTCCGACTCTAATTCAGCTGTAAGTACTTCTTGTCGTCCTCTTGAAAAATCATTATCCTCGTCGATATAGGAGAAACGCTGCTTTTTGACACATTCCGATATATGTGGTGAAATCTTCAATTTCTTTTCCGAGATCAACTTGCCGCCAAACATGTATCAATTCTGGTGTTCAGTCCTCTGGAGGTTAAGCTTTGGGCGAACCAAGATCTTGTACTATTTCTAGCATTCTGCTAATTGAAAAACCTTACCCCCACATTTTCCGAGTATCGGTTTGAGAAGATGACATAGCGAGTAACCAATAGCCTTTCGGCGAGAGAAAAAGGGTTCCAATAACAAGGACGACCGTTATAAAAATTATGGTAATTTGCTCTGCTGACCCCCCTGACAAATCCTTTTGCACAGAACAACCGATATCAGCACCCGTAAAGCAGCTGGAGCAAATGCCGGAATTGAAAATATGAAGTCGAGCTTAAAGCTTACGATTTGCCCTTGAGGGATCATTTGACCGTGTAGCCCGATCATACCTCTAGGGGCGAATAACGGCCCAAAGGTCGTTGTCAATATTACATTTCGTACATGATTATAGGGCCGTCCTAGGTAACTACCCAAGGGGATCTTTACCCTCGACGGGCGCATATTCTTTTCAGTCAGACTTGATGAAAAAGTGAATGACCATGTAAACATACAAAGAGGCTTTAAAAAAGACAGAATTACTCCGTATCTACCACATGATTGTGAAATAAAATCATCATCACCCATTTACCTACAGTAGTACATCACCATAAAAGTGAGACATTGTTGGCAAAATCACATGCAGTTGGTGTCATATAATAGCAGTGACTCTCGCTGCTCACAGAAGATTGATAGATAACAAAAACACCATCTCAACTTCGGCTGAAAATCAGAGACATCTTCACTTACCTGGGTACCTAGTAACCATAGATGTGAGATTGTTCATTGGCAATTGTTGAGTCCCTGATCGGCTTCCTTGAGTCATTCGCCGCCAAACTTCTCCTGGGACAGTCCACGCGGAATTAAGAATAGGGATAATTAAACCCCGTGCACAAGGGAGAAAATGCAAGTGGTTCTCCTGTTAACGTATCATATTGTGGCAACGTTAAACTTGTTTTTCTAGTTGATAAAAATAAAGAGATTAATAGGTCGTCGTCAAGATCGTAATGTAATTCAGACGAACAAAAAGGGGTTCCATATTTAGTGACACAC
Source organism: Paracoccidioides lutzii (assembly GCF_000150705.2). Taxonomy (NCBI): domain Eukaryota; kingdom Fungi; phylum Ascomycota; class Eurotiomycetes; order Onygenales; family Ajellomycetaceae; genus Paracoccidioides; species Paracoccidioides lutzii. The sequence continues at coordinate 35,272 of NW_015440992.1, forward strand.
AGACTATCTGGCTCTAAAGCTAAAGCTTAGTTAATTAACTAACTAACTAGTTAAAGTTAACATAATCCACCGAACGGCGGATTCTCTCCGAAAGTCATCAAATATTCAAACTATCTTCAACACATCATTTCTTCACATTTTTTCTTCAAAATGTCTTTTATCTCAAATCTTACATACAGTTGATCATAGTTGCATATAAATCAAAAAATTATAAAACAATGATTAAAGATGATACATGAAGCTATTCAAGAACATGAGATTATAAGATCATAAAGATGATATCTGAAACTTTGATGAAACTGACTTTTCAATGAGATTTTATAACAGTTTTCAAAGTCATTACTGCAGCTAAGTGATGAGAGGTCATGTATAGTTATTCAGAGAAGTTGTGAATGAGTCATAATTATAAAGTCAAAAGAATGTTTTATTTTATTAGTGATGATTCTAAAAGAAAAAAAAATATTAAGTATTTTAATATCAAAAATTAATTCTTTCTCAGAATTGAAGAATAGCTATGAGTGCTAATAATTGAATTTCTGATGTAATAGATCTACATTGACTTAAAAAGATATTTGAAATCATATTTTTAACACTATTTAATGAGCTTAAAGCAGTCATTTATTATTAAAAATTATAATAGTCATTTGACTATAGAATTTGAAAATTTTTATAAAGATAATATAATATTCTATTTTTATATATCTGCTTCTATATCTTAACTTCTTCAATCATTAGATATGAATGTTTTTAAGTCATTAAAATGCATATATGAAAAACTGATTGAAGAAATAATAATTACAGAAAATAATCATATTGACAAAGATAATTCTTTTTTTTTTTATTTATTTATATGTGAGAAGATTTTTACTAAAATAATATTTATAATAATTTTGCTAAAGCAAAAAAAATGATAAAGATTCAATATCTTCAACATTTCAAATATCTTAAATTACTCATCAGCTTGATCATAAGATTCATAAATCTTCTCGCAGATTGAAGCTATGTGTTACGGCGCAGCTGCTTGTATATGGATTAAGGTTGATCCGCCCCGCTATGCTCTGAAGGTTTGATCTGTTCCGACCTCAAACCATATTCGGTTGCTCATGTTGATCCGCTCCGATCCCAACCATCTCTGCTCCGAAGGTTGATCTGCTCCGATCCCCAACCACCTCTATATATTCGGCTGCTCGTTCATTTCACATTCTACTCCTCAGTTTAGTATTCTCGTCGCAGCTGCCTAGTTAGATAGATGAATTGAAGCTGTTGTCTTGTTATCATTTTGACTCTAGTTGAGCCATGACAATATGTCTCATCAGCAAGCTCCACCATGCTGCAGTGGCTGTGGGACTATGGAACATACTATACACAGTTGCTCCAACAAATATATTCAACTATTAAATAGTCTTAAGTTATTAATTTTTTTTAATATTTAAGTGTGTTGGTTGTTGAATACATTGAATATCTGATGATTTTCAGAAAGAATTCACTGCTCGGTTGTGGATTACATTAACTAATGTTAACTGTTAGAGGATGCCCTGGTTACCCGAAATCATGTGCACCTATGTATTTAGTAGTTGTAGCTAGCTCGCTTAGTCCCACAATGCAAAAGATAGATATCGGTCCTCTTAGATTAACTAATGTCATGCCTAGCCAAACCCAAAATCAGAAGCAGCTCCACCACTGGTATTCGACAACGACACTTGCGCCTCGGAGCTGAAACACACTTTCGAGAATGAAATAACTTATAAATGTCATACGATGGAACATAGAAAACTGCAAACGTGGTCCATCAGAAGTGGAAAACAAGTTTTAGTAAAAAACCAAATGGTCCTCAGGGATGGCAACTTCAAAATTTCAAATTCCCAGTAGTTACTTAATGTCATGTGTAATCGATCGTTGGAGAATTATTTACCGAAAAACAATAATGCAACAAACTACTGTTTTTAGGAGATTTATCATATTCAACTGGAATGTCACCGATTAAAATTTCCAGTGGCACAGGAGCACGCAGAGATGGTGCCGATATGTATTGCTAGGTAAAGGTGTTAAGTAGGTGGGGACACTGGGATTCCTGGAGGAAAAGGGTTCAAGACTCCTGGGAGAACGTTCGAGCGCAATTCCATTCCTATGAACAAATTATTAACAGACTAGTGTGTTAAATACTCACAGCAAATTGAGATATGAATAATAACCAAGACAGGACGAAGAATAACTACAATTAAGAAAACATGCCAAATAAATATGTAAATCCGAAGGTAGAGATAGATAGATAGATGTATCCGAAGTTAAGGCAAAATCTGAGACTCGAACACGGAAATGGAAAAAGAAAAAAGTAGGAGAGAAAGAAAAGAAGTGAAACAAGATTTGTGATGTCAAGTTCAAAAAGTGTCCTCCAGCAAGCAGCACACATAGAAAAAATCATGACAAAGTTTCCCTATATAGAGCCCATATACAAACCATAACTGATCATATTGCAATATCCTGCAGTTTTTCGTGGGATCACTATCCAATTCTGAAACCTATTATGAGAAAAGAGAAGTGGTGATAAACCCTGTGTCCCAAGTCTTCTGGCATTTTCATCCTCGTTTACCCCAATGGAGTGCTTCGTACACAGTAATGGTTCATCATTTAATATACCGTTCGCTCAATTTTGAAGTCCAACACGTTAGACGCCCAGACTTCGTGTATCTTCTTATCCTTATTAGGGCAGTGAAATTAAGCTATCATCTGTCTTTTTCGCCTCCCCTCCAAAAGAAAATTCAGTAAAATGCATTAGCTTTTTCCAAAGTAGTTTAGCATTCCGTGTTATCAGATACCAGTAGTGCCATAAGAGCCAAACAAGTATCACTGCCACCGTCACCGGAGTAGCTATTGCCCAGTATAGCCAGAAGTTATTTGAAACAGTAAATGTATGTTTCCCTGTCTTTTGATCAACAGCGAAATCAAAGAAGTTCATACCAAACAGAGTCTATGGAAGTAATGTTAGACAAATAATTGAACATGTTAAGTGAAAGTTCTGGTTACACATACTGATATGAAGGTTCCGGGAAGAAAAACCAAACCCACTGCAGATATAATTTTCATTGTGGCGGTATCTGTTTGCGAGACGATATTAAATCCCTAGGCCATTGTTAGCAATATTACCATGAATTCGGGAAAAAGGTCGAACCAAGTTGATTTCATTCTGGAGGCGGTCTTTCAACGATTCGGACCGTGCTTTGATAGCACGAAGTTCCTTCAAATGATAGTACAGCTGTCGTTCAATGACATCGGCTACTAACTTTGGTATTGGCCGTGAACCAGGCGTACATTCTTGGCTCACATGGCCAGTGCTCCGCTGGTGCAAAATAAACAATCCGTGTTCGTGAATGATGCTGTCCATTGTGTCTACTGCAACATCTAGAGTCTCGTTTGAGTGAATTGCATGTCGTGCAATCTCGTGAAGTTGGGGGAAATCGGGCCGGGAGCTGTGGGTTCCGTTCCGAGTCTATATTAACTTAGCAAAGCAGTGAATATTCCGTAAGGGAAATATTTCAACCTTTTCAGCGTCGCGGACTAGATTTCGTATTTTCCAGACACACTTATCGTATACCACTCTGAGTTCATTAATAAAAATAGCATGCCAAGCATACGGATCATTTGGGTCAACGGAGGATACGCGACTGTTCAATCCATCCAGCACGTTTTTGGAAAAATCGAAACAATAGATAAATGTATTCTGTTCTGCCGAGTTCCATCTGATGAACATTGTCATCTGATGCCACTTGTATTCATCCTCTGCGTTGGCTTCCTTCATCTTGAAGCAGGACCACGTATCTAGCGTTTTGTTAAACTCTTAACCTCGCAAAGGCCAAACCAGTTTCAATGGGATTTTTCTCTAGGAAATTCTTACCAAGGCTTGTGATTGAGCCATTGCTATCCAGGGTATATTTTGCATTAGAACAACCGTTCAAGTCATCCGTGGCTGTTTTCCAAAATTCTTGGGGGATCGTAAGGGTTGTCACCCAGTTCGGATTGGCCTGTATCCATTTTGCCCAGTTTTCTCTTCTGCCTCCAAAACTGTCCAAAATGCATCAGCAAGATACATTTTCGGGGACGTCCATGATAGGGGCGAGACATACACGATGCGAACCGAATTGTGGGGTTGCTGGTACCGGCGAAGTTACTTGTAGGGACCCGCAAAACATAGAGCAACCAACTAATTGGACAATGCCATTGACTACATCAATGAAATTCACCAACCTGCTTCAGCTCCTCCTCTAACGTTGACCTCCGTCTCGATGGCGGCCCATTGCCAACTATTACATCTCTGTTAACATCCATTTTGGCCAGTGGAATTGTAGTTACTTTGCGTCTCACCATTTTCTATGACATCCACATTCATGTTTTCGCTCACTTCCTGGTAACTATATATCCTGCGAAATGTTGGAAATTCATATGACACTCCGGAGGGTTCTATAACCCTAGATATAGACAAAGGGAGGAGATGTCTTCCCCCCAAATCCTGCCAGGACATTCCCAGCCTCCACGGCGGCTGAATAAACCTTCAGCGTCTGAGTGGTCGGGATTCTGGCATTCCCTTGGCCTGCAGGAAACGACCCGCGCCAGCCGCAAGTTGACTGGCACTATCTTCCTCGCCACATGTAATTGAACATCATAGAGAGCTTCTTATTAGTGAATTCTCAGCTCTCTCCCTTTAATTCGTAATCGTCTGTTAACTCGAGTGAAGGCGCTGCGGCTCTTCTGAGCATTTCGGAGACTAGACTTTAGAGCCCTGTCATCCAGCTTGATAATTCATAGGAGTCTTCGACACACTCAGAGTTGGATATGGCAACAAGGAATACGCAGCGTCGATCGTTCATGGGCCCTCAAGTTATCACAGCTAAGCACATTTTGCACGAATGCAAGTTTAAGTTAAACGCTCTGACATTTCACTTTGCGAAGTCCACTATTTCTAAGTAGAGTTAAGTCGAATTAAATCGATTTTTACAATCATCCGAGTATGCGAGATTTTGGACCGATGGCCAGGAGGAAACTCTAATCCCTCAGCACTGTCACTTCTTGTCTTCGAAATCCTAAATCTCCCATTAATAGCTCTGAAACATGGGGTTGGGTCGCAGTTGGGGGAAAAAGAAAAGCTCATCAGAGACTTTAGTCAGTTAGTGTTGCATGCAGAAAGGTGTCGCACAAGTAACTATTCGAGTAGTGGGAGCAGCTATAAATTCTCTTGATTCAACGGAATGATCCAGCTCTCTCGAGTTGCAGAGCCCCAAGGCCTTCATCAGCATAAGGAAATACGTCTCGACAACCCTTTAACTGGTCTTGTTTCAACGGCCTACTGTTCCGAAAATCTGTGGCTATTCTCATCCAACACAATAATAATAAGTTCGACCATTTTATGCAGCTTTTTTGAAGGCTGCACATGCAAAGACATTTTTCACGGTTACAATCACTCGTTCCACACACTGACCCTCGTCATAAACGCTGCTCTCCCCAGTTTTTATTTTTGACCCCGCTCTCTGGACAATTGATGCTTTGGATTCACGTTTGTAAGCTAAAAATTTTCCGCCCCTAGTTTTAAGCAAGTTCTGGACAGATGTCAGGCCTGAGGTGCAGCGACACTTCTAAGGATATATCAGGTCTTGTCAAAGACCTATAAGAGTATAACGCAACCCGAATTCCTCTTGCGGATAGCCTTGATCCTTGAGAGATTATATTAAGTCTCTCTCTAATATAGAAACACTGGTCAACTTGAATTGGCAGAGGAAAGTAGGGTTTTTTTTTTCTCATCAAACAAGATTTGGATAGTCCTTGTAGTTAATTGATGGACCAGGTGCACTTTTAAACAAAAGCTTATTGTGATTCCAAAAATAGCTGTCAGAACTAAAATATACTACACAACAAGAGAAGATTGCTTGAGCGTGTGTAGGATTCAAACTCATAATCTTCAGGCCCGAGCAGAGGTGATCCGCAAGCCTGAATGCTAACCTTATGGATGGGTTTCAATTCACTTCTCACAGCTTTTTTAACTATCCGCATTCTCCTTAGCTCCAAACCTGCATTCGTTTGCCTTGATTCGTTGTATCATCAGTTCCCTACAGCCGAAGTTCACACCGTCAAGTTATATATCATTATATCATTCTGGGCATAAGAGGTGATTCGAAATTTGCCCTCTCAAACCCGAAGTGCTTTGTTTTAGACAAACATGATGGTCCTAGAGTGCATACTCTGCGAACCGCTAATGCTCCGTTGTGAAGGTCTTCAAAAGATGGTATTCTACCGTCACAGTCTCCTGTGAAGGAATTCTCAGTTCTACGTAGACTAATCAGCCTACAAGTCACCGGCTTGCCAGCACTTGTTACGGTGCCTCCTGGCAACTCCGTGACACACAGTTGGAGAGGGAGTATTATTATGTTATTGACCAAGTCTTGGCGTTCGTTGTAGGGAAAATCTCAGGGACCTGTTTGTTATTCCATGCCAGGGCCAGCTACTGGGCAGTGCTTCATGATACTCTTTTCGACTGGACAAGAGACAGAGCAGGCGCAGCTCCTGGTGAAATATTGTTGAGGAAGAGAGTCAATTGTTGGGCAAAGGACAATTGAGGTCGACCTTGGATCACTTTCACATTTGAAGCAACCCATTGTTTGACATCTAGTTCTAGTTGCTCAGAGAGCTAAAGAATGAGTGTCAAACATTTTAACTGCCTCATGCTTTTATGCCCGTGAACTGTGCTCTGGGCTCTGTCCTTTTGTCATCTTTGATATGGACTAGAGCCTACGGAGGATAAGAATAGTAAAATAAAACAGGCAGGATGAAAAAAATATAAATAAAACAAAAGTCGATCCATGATTTAAGATCTCATCTTTTACTGACCATGCTGCCAGAATGAAGTTTTGAGCGGCAGTTAGCCTCGAATGATCAATACGACTTAGTATTCATGAGTTATAACATTTCAGTCAATTGATATACATCTGGCATGTTTGCTTAGACATTGTGAAAAAAAAAAAAAAAAAAAAAAAAAAAAAAAAAAAAGAAAAAAAGAAAAAAAAAAGGAAGACATTTCAAACCACAGTTCTTGCTAAGCAAGAATTATACAGATGTGTCGATTGCAAACTCTCCACTCCACATTCCGTAAAGATATCTCTGATATCTGTCTTGGCAAGCCTTCTAATCACGGAGAACAATGCGAGTGATTGATTTCGCGCGTCTAATCCTTGTACTTCTGCAATAACCATCCGTCACCCACGGTGGTTTTGTCACAGACTTATGGTGCGTTGTTTCTCGGTCGTCTTCTCTTGGGTTTGACATTATTGCACGCTGAGTATCGCTAACAATTTTCGACCGTTTATTAATATCATTCTTGCTCTAGCTTTGGAAGAAATGTGGGCCTTAGTCTTTCGCCTTTCTAAGAGCCCAATCCATGAAGCTAAGGACGAGGGAGCTGATTATGAAATGCCCCGATGTTGGACTAAAAAAAAAAATTAGACATGTTTTCTTGAGTTTTCCCGTCTTCTTCCCGCTCAGGGGTACGAGAATCCTTGCCAGTGGGATTGAAAATAGCATTGCCGTTATTAATGCAGGTTACCCTGAGAGAAGTCGTCCCAAAATATCAACTGACTAGAGTGCAGTGCATTTCCCACTTCCTCACCCGAATTAGCTGCGGTGGAATATCAGTCCATGATGAATAGACCTGTGAAGTTGCGGGAACGGATCGCTCCGAAGAGATGCTGCTTTTCGGAAACTCCAGATATATCAAAGAGGAAAAGGAGCTTCCTTGAAAGCCTTGAAGTTCTACGATCCATCTCATATACAGACCATACATCCTGTTGAACGGCAGCACTGCGCATTTTCCATCACTTTTTCCTTCTCTTTTTTGCTTTATTCTTTTTCATTTTTCATTTTCTCTTTTCCTTTTCTCATTTCCCTTCTCACTGGATACCCATCTAAGCACTTAGTAGCCGCAATGTTGCTTCCATTTGCTAAACTATTGACACTGACGCTCGCCTTTGTCAGTGCCACCGCCGCCATCCCAGTTGAGAACCAAAGTCCAGAAAAGAAACAGCTGGAAACACGAGCCAAAAAAGATCTAAAGGGCAAAATGGTCATTGCCTGCTTGGCCGTTTCTGCAGTAAGTTCTTCTTCCGTTATCATTTATATCACACGTGTTATTATCTCCACCCGTTACAACTTGGCACTAAAAAGTGTGTATATTCAGAAGCGAGCCAAAGATTTCAACAAGTATAAGACCCTTACTTGGAGGGAAAAACGCGACAACAACACCTACAGCAGACAGGGCCTGACGTTTGGCCTGACGTTTACACCACACCCATAAAGGAACAAGTAAAAGCCCGTAAAGGCGAATGGAAGGTTCTTTCTCCTTCCAAAACCACCTGGAAGTTTTCTTTTAGAGATAGATATTACACATATACCCCGTAGTTTCATAGATATCAGACATGCTTATATTTTTGGGTTTTTTTCACAGGTATTGTGTAGTCCAAGCTGAGAAAGCTGCGATGGAACGCGTGGCGAAGTTCTGGGTACCGCAAAAACGCGAACATAAACGCCTCTGGGAGAAAACCAATAACAATCCGTACCTCTGGTACCAAGGCGAGCAGTCGATAATCAGTTACAGTGTCAGCAAGGAACCTTCGTGGATGGCCTTTTCGACCTTGCGCTTGTCCATTGTAGCTAAAAAGTATGACACCAGGGAAAAGAAACCTCGCGTCGATAGGAATACCGTCCAGATGTGCATCCCTGCATGGCTGATGAATCAGTAGGGTGGAGAAATGGGTATTACGGCTGCATGCGCTGAGAGCATGAGTCAGCTGGCGCATGAGAAGGTTAATTATGATGATTGGCATTCAAATATAAAAGCAAACAGGCTATAGGAGGTTTTGATATCTTATCTTTGCTGTTTCTCCTTAGCTATGAATTCTATCATAGACGACTTCACCTTGCCCCTTGCTGATTGATTTCTGTGTTTTCTTGTCTTAAGTTTTTGAATTTTTGTCAGTTGTATAATATGTCTTATTATAGTACATTTGAACTGGATTAACAATTGCCCTATAGAGTCAATAAACAACCGGATACATGGGTTTTTTTTAACCGGTCATCACTTGGACGAGAATGTAGTTACTAGTTACTTCGACAACTAAATTGATTCAAAGGAGAGAAGAGGGCGCGGCAATTGGTTCGGAATGCTCGGCATGCTGAGTAATGCATGTTACCAACGTAAACATAGAAGAAAATGACTGAATGGCAAGCTTGATCAAATGCAAAGGTTGCTAACTACGAGAATGACTAACCGTGCCACGCGCACTCACCATAAAGAAAATATCACTGTAAAGAAAATCTATTTGTTGTCTTTTTGTTGTATATTTATCACCAATCTTCAAGAACTAATAACCACCACCATGTCTAATAATATTAAATATTCGGAAGATCAGATTCAGATGGCATTAGACATCATAAAATCAAAATCAAATTTAAAAATCACAGATGTGGTATGAGAATTCAAAATTCTATATAGAACTCTATATGAACATGTTAAAGAAAAAAGATCAAAAAATATAAGAGCTCTGATCAATTAAATATTGAGTGACCATCAGAAGAAAGTGATCAAGAAGTGAATTCATCAATTGAATAAAAACTTTTATTCTTCTACATTTGAACATATTGAAGCTGCTGTGAATTAAATGCTAAATTATTATTATATTAATTCTGATACTTTTCTTTCTACTATAAGCAAGATGTAAATATATCAATTCATCAAATATATATTAGATTATAAAAGAATTAAGTAAAAATCTATGAATTTAAAATAAATATCAAATAAGAATATAAACTTTATTATCAATTGATTTAATTAATATAAATTTAATTTCAATCAGTATAAATTTTATATTAATGAAATTGTATTTGAATTCTCATTTCATATATATTATCTACTATATTCTTTTGATAATTGTCTTTCTAGCAATATAAGTATTATTATACAAAAGTAGTTAATAAGACTATTTGATATAAATATGAGCAATATAATAAAAGACTATTTTTTACTAATCTAGAGAGTACTTGTTATTAAATCTTCAAATTTATCATCATCAAAGCTGAATTTATTAAGATTCATATGATTGCTAGATAATTGAAATTCTAATAATATTTTTTTTTTAAAATTTAGTCAATTTTAGAAATTTTGATTTAAGAATGCTCTTATTTGAAAACTTTTATTAAAATTGATCAGCCTCTCAATTTTTATACTATTCAGATAAGATTTAAAGAATTGATTATTAAAAATATATTTTTCTTTATAAAGTAAATATTCATCAATAATTTTTATTATCAACCTATAATACTTAATTTAAAAAGTATGAAAATTGAACGAATAAAAGATTGATTAAGTTAAAATAATTCAGACAGTTTTTAAAAGTTTTTATCAACTCATTATTGAGAAAAGATATATCTGAACTCTTTGAAATCTCTGTTAATTTTGATTTTCTTTCTGTTATATCAAATATTTTGTCATATTATTTTTATCAAAGTTTGCCTATATATAGTAGAAAAGATACCTATGAAAAGTGAAAAGCACATGATTCAATGTCCCTGCATTTAACCTTTGTAAACTATGAGCTAAAGATTAAAACTAGCTAAGTATAATCAAAAATAAAGGTAAATTAAAATTAATTATATATTTATAAAATATTTTACAGAATTGAGCATTAACTAATTCTTTAATAAGCTTAATAGAGTTTAGTTAAAACTTCGTTAAAATTAACTGAAGCTTTAACTAAATCTGATTAAGCTTCAGTAGAAAAAGTTGTTTAGTGAAATCTGTGAATTTCTCTTATAATATTAGTTTTCTTGATTTCTCTTCAAAAAGTCAGAAAAATCTTACTTAAATTCAACTTTTTCTTTGATAAAGAAAAATATAGATATTGATTCTATATCTATTTTGAAAAATTGAGTTGCACACTAGTTGTATAAGGAAAATTTTTTTTAATATAGATAGAATTAATTACTTTTTAATAATTTTTCTATAAAAAATTATATTTTCTTATTAGTTTTTCTATTAAAAACTAGTATTTCTTTTCTGACTTAATCAGAATTGAAATCATTAATTTTCTATCTCTTCTGTATCTCAAGAAGTGTTTATAAAGATTTTATTAATTGATTTTAAAATTTGATCTCAGTTTATTAGATTCTCTTAAAAAATCTAGTCTAGTTATTAAACTAATAGTAAAATCAGAAAGATTTTATCAAAGTTTATTAAATTAAAAATATAAATCTATAGATAAAAGTTAAAATATAAAAAAAATACTTTCTATATCTGAAACAGAGAAAGAGACTCAGAAAAAAACTAATCAAAAACTCTCTGAATAAGAGATTAAAAAAGAAAATAAAAGAGATAAATTGATAAATCAAACTAAACAACTTAATAATCTATAGCTTATAGCATTTATCTTAAAAAAATCAAGTATATAAAAAGGAAAATTAAAAGATTATTAATCTTTTAATTTTATTATCAAAGTAAATTTAAAAAATTATTAAATTTAAAGTGAATATGACTAGCTTAATCATATATATTCTATTTTAGTATCAAACTAGTCAAGCTAAATAAAAAACTCTTACTCAAAATAAATCAAAAGTAGCATAAAGTGTAGTTAAAAAGTCTATTTTTACATAAATAGCTACTGTTATAACTCAATTAGAGTCAGAATGATAATAAAACAATAGCTTTAATTTATCTATCTAACTAAGCAGCTGCAATGAGAATATTAAACTAAGAATTAAAATGAAGAATGAATAAGCAGCTGAATATATAGATGATTGAAAATCAGATCAGATCAATCTTTAAAGTAAATATGATTGAGAATCAAATCAGATCAATACGAGTAACTGAATATAATTGAAATTAGATTAGATCAATCATTAAAGTGTAGTAAGATGAATCAATCTTAATTTATATACAAGCAATTGTGCTATAATATTACTTTTTAATTTAAAAAAGTACTTACTTTCAAGTAGCTATATTAGAAGCAAGAAAAGAGTAAAATGAAAATTCATTAAGCTTATCAGTAGACTAACTGTTTTGATCATTCTTCATTATATACTTATAGATTTTCTTTCATATCTTACTAACATCAGAGTTATCATCAGATTCTTGCTTAAAGACTAGAATTTTTTTGACAATTTAATAGTAATAGAACTTAAAAGAATATGAATGAAAATGATAATCTTTAACTCAATGATTATAAGATTGACAGTGTATACAATAGCCTTTTTGATGAAATTTTTCCTGTTGAGAGGATGAAATTAACAAAGCATGTGATAAAAAATCATTTAAAAAATCAAAAGTATTAACTTAAATCTGATTGAGATTTATAGAGTTATGATATTTATGATGATCAGGGTGATTAGAGTAATCAGAGTGAGTCAGACTATTGAAGTGAGCTGAGCTGTTAAATGATTAGAGTAAGTCAAATACTCAATTAGATCAGCTAAGAAGTATATAGCAAGAATAAATAAAAGGAACTAGAAGCTAATTACAGGATAACATATAGAAATTTTTTATAGATCTGAAGGAGGTTTAGCTGAGTTAGACAATTTTAAATTAATATACTAAGGTCTTAATGAAATTAAGATATTTTTAAAGAATTTAGCTAATTTTGAGCTTTGATCTCATAGAGAATATATTCAAATTTAGTAATATAGACTGCTAAGAACTTGATTGAGGTCTAACAGAGATAATTTCAGATAAGTCAAAATTAAGATCAAGATTAAGAGCTATTGATTTTGATGAAGCTTTTTGATAGCACTTTTAAATTTCTGATAAATGATAGCAAGAAAAGCTTTTAAAATAAAGATAAGAAAGGCAAAAATTAATAAAGATTTTGAGCACTCAGCACAGTCACAAACACTAAAAAGCTCATATAAATATAGATATAGACATAGATATAGATATAGATATAAATATAAATATAAATTTCAGTATTCAACATAGTCACAATCACTAAGAAGCTCATACAAATACAAATATAAATATACAAATATAGATCTACTACTAAATTTTTAAAGCTTTTTAAGAAAGAAAAGTTTAGTATTATATCATAACTCAACTAGAGTCAGAATGATAATAAAATAATAGCTTCAATTTATCTATTTAACTATATAGCTGTAATGAGAATACTAAACTGAAAATTAAAATGAAGAATAAATAAGTAGCTGAATATATAGATGATTGAGAATTAGATTAGATTAACATGAGTAATTGAATATGATTGAGGTTAAAACATATCAATCTTTATAGTATAGCAGAGTAGATCAATCTTAATTCATATATAAGCAGCTGCACTATAACAGCTACTACTTCTATTTCTACTTCTGCTCAATTAGTATCTTTGAAAATCTTAAAGAAAAAGAAGAGCTTAAAATCAGAAAAAAAAAAAGCTTTAAAATAAGAAAAGCTAAATCAGTTAAAAAAATAATATTTTATTCTAAAGCTCTCAAATAAAGAGGTAATAAATTAACTTTAGAGCTTAAAAATAATTTTTAAATTAAGAAATAAGTTAAATTAAAATCTGCTCTCAGTAGTAATAAATAAAAAAACAATCTCTATAATTAATATCTATTTTATAAGAAACTCTATAATAATTATTATATTATTTGAATTCTCAGCTAACTTTTTTATTGAAAAAGAGAATGAATAAAAATCTCTATTGAAAAAAATTACAGATAGAGATTAAATTAAATAAAGATAAAAAATAAAAAAAATCAGTTATTTATAATATTCTCAATAATATTTTTAATAATAAAAAAGTTATAATAGTACTGAAGAAAAAGATAGAAAATTATAATTTTATTATTCAACTGAAGAAAAATTTTATTTGATTAAATAAATCCGATATTAAATAAAAGAATGAAGTAGAATTAGTACTGATTATAATTGAGTTTTTAGAGTAAATAAAAATCTTATTATTTTTTATAACTGATCAAATTCTAAAAACTTTTAAGTATATTGATTTTAAATTTATAGTCAAGACTTATATTTAATACTAAAAATATTAAAAATAAGGTTACTTTATAGGAGCTGCAAATATTCTATAGTATATGAAATTTATACAAAAAATTATAGCACAATAAATTATTTTTATATTATATATAATATGAAAAATAAATTATATTCTCATATCATAATTAAATATAAGAACTGTAAAGAAAATTATATATCAATAATTTCAATTTACTTTTTTTATTCAAAGAATAAAAAAAATAAAGTTTTAAAAGATAATTAAAAAAATAAAATAGTCTCTAATAAAAGTAAAGCAAATTCTTAGTCAAGAAATAGAACTAAAAGAAGAAATTCTCAAGTAGAGAGATTATCAGAAAGCAAGTCTTTAGTAAAAACTAAATAAACTGTCAATTTAACTACTTTATAAAAATATTAACTCTTAGATCTTAGAAATTAATTCTTATAGAAGTTGTTGTAATTATTAATAATAGTGAATTACAATATTAAAATAAAAAAATTTTATTTATATAATTAGTTAAATATTTATTAAAATAAAAAAAATAAAAAAAGTAAAAATTTTTTTCTAAAATTATATTATTATAAAATAATATAAAAAGAAGTAATATTTCTATTTATTTTTATATAAATATAACTTTTATTCAGAAAATTAATTTTATTTTAATATAAGAAGAAAATTTAGATACTAAATATCAATTTCAAATTTTATATTTTAATTATTATTATTTTTTATCAGAGAAAATTAAAATCAAATTTAGAGTAATAATATACTTTAAAAGAGTTTAAAATATTAATTTAATTTAAAATATAATATAATTTCAGATTCTAATATTCTAATTAATAATATTATAGATAAATTTAATTAAATTGAATTTATTTAGCTAGTTAATATCTATAATGAAAAATCTTTACAAGAAGATGATAGTAGCTAAACAGTAAATAGAGCTCTTTTTGTCTTATCAATAAACAAAAGATCAATCATAAATAAAGATTTCAATATTTATTACTTATAATGAAGTAATAACTACGCTCAACCTATAATATCAGATAAATTAATAAATTAACTGATATTAAAAGAATTTAAATTAATTAATGAATCTGACAAAAAAATATACTATAAGTAAAATCTATTAAAAAAGTCAATTATAGATCTAACCTTTTTATATAAAAAAACTATATAAGAAAAAAATATGAAATTGATTTATTAATTCAGAAAAAGTATCAAAATCAAATCATAAAGTCATTCAATTCAATATATAATTATATAATAATAATATAGTTAAAAATTTATTATTATCTAATTAATATAACTTTAAAAAAGCTCAATAAATGGAGATTATAAATTATATAAAAGTTTTAAAAGAAAAAAATCAAGAAAAACTTTTATAGAATTTTAATACTGAATTATCAGAATTTATATTATAGAATAAAATAATAATAATAATTAATATTATATTATTAAATATCAAAGATAATGTATTCAAAAAGAATCAATTAAACTATTTAAAACTCTGATGATCTAAAACTCTAACTAATAAATATAAAAACTTAACTAAAACTAAAAATAATTAAAAAGAAAAATTAATATCTATAGATATATATAAAGATATCAAAAATAACTACTTTTTTAGTATCAAAAGAGTAAAAATTAAATACTGAAATGATTTTCTTGAAAATGCAGAAAATAAAAATATTTTTAAAGCTTTTAATTATATTAAATCTAAAGAAGTAGTTAAGCTTTTTATATTAAAATATGAATATCAAAATCAAAATTATACTATTAATATATTTCCAAAAAAATGTCAAACATTCATAAAAGTTTTATTTTCAAAGCTGATAGAATCTGAGAAATATATTTCTATAAATGAATATCATAATAATAGAACAAAGTGTGATGATGTAAAATAGACAGACTCTGTTCAGTCTCTTTGATAGTGTTAGATCACAGACTGAGATGATTAGTAATCATAACTGTCAAGAAATTGACATAGCAATCAACCTTACAATTACCTTGCATATGAATAATACATAAATGTGGGAAACAATGCTAAGGAAAAGAGCTATATAAACAGAGCCTTCCCCGAACCCATCTCTTAGGAATCATCTTAGTATTCACTCAGATAGCTTATCTAGTTGACAATTGAACACCTGTTCATCTGCATCTAGATTGAAGCCGTGACGTAAAACAAAACAAACTCTAGATCAGATTAGAACAGAATGAAATGATCAGAGAAAGTAAGTGAGTGAACTTGATTAGCAAGTGAACAGCTTGATAAAGAAATGAAATTGTGAGGACACTAAGGTGGATGAACTAAGTGTCAAAAGGAAGCGTGAGAAGCTCTATAACTAAGGTCGTAAGAGGGTAGGTGTATAGGCGCTGCGAGCGCTATGGAGGGAAGAGGATAGCGATGGATGAAATGTATATGTAGGATTGAATAGTAGCTAACCACTGAATCTCTTGAAGGAACTTTGGGGATTCAGGGTGTTTATATACATGAATGAGTAGCAATAGGTTTTATCTCTAATCTTTCATAAAATGGGAAATTAGCAATGCAGTGATCTGAATCTTCATGAAGTGCTGATCCTATCCTCAAGGAAGTGCTGGTGCTAAAGGACTGATTTTTGAGAAGTGCTGATCTATGCTGATCCTGAATGCTGAATTTTGAGATGATGCTGATCCTATAGGAGGTGCTGATCCTAAAGTGCTTTAATAAGTGAGTGTGAGAACCTAGAGGATCTGATCCTAAAGTGCTTTGATAAGCAGTATGGTAAGCAATGTGAGGACAAGGAGCTAGTATAGAGAGCCTTGACATCACAGAAATGTCATATAGCAGATGATGAATTTTTTAATCTCACAAATCAAACTAATAAATATTCAACAGATACAATAATCAGCTAAGCTTGATGATCTGAAGCATCTCATCAATAGAAAAGAATTGATATTTAAAAACTGACTCTCATAGATAAGATAGAAGTTAACTGTTAATGCTGACTACTTTTCAACAAAAGAAAATCAAATTACATATATAGAAAACTGGACAGATAGTAAAGCAGTAAGATATCTGACTTCTAAAATAAGAAAAAATCATTTTAAGAAGTTTAAGACTATCAAAAAGATTTTTGAGTATCTGCAAAGTATATACAAAAAGTCAATAAGCTTGAAAATGCAAAGATAAAATATCAATGACTGATAATGAGAAATGAGAATAATTATCATATCTTTATGATCAAGTTCTTGCATCTGACTGATGAAGCTCAAGTTCACAAGAAAGATTATAAAGTAAATTTTCTTCACAAACTGTTCTTTGGTCTTCAATGTATAATTACAGTAGTCTACATGAATTATAGCACTTTTCATGAAGTTCAAAAGATCTGCACTCAGATTGCTCATTATTGTTAGGGAGCGAATGCGAGCTGCATAAGAAGAAAGACTCTCTGCGTTGCTAACTGCTATATAACGAAATACTAAGCTTGATGGGATGAAAGGGGGTGCTGGGGGCCTGCGTGGATTATAACCACCTGCATGGTCGTGTGGTCACGTGATATGGATTAGGCCTAATCGGGCGCCGAGCTTAATCCGACGTCGAGTCTAACCGGGCACCGGCCTTCGGTCGGGCTCGGTCGGACGCTGAGCCTAACATCACCCCCCGGTCTAGGGGCAGGCATGTCCTCATGCCGGTAGGTCGTCATCAACCTCGTCCTTCAGGTAGCTGTCTGTCTCCCATGCCTTCAGCCACTCATCTAGTCGCCTTGGGGGTCCAGCTTTTGTAGGGTTAGCCTCATGGAAGTCGCGTATGGCGTGTGGTGATCCTTTGAAGTCGCGAGCGGGGTACCATGAAGAATCCTCATCAAACCCCTTCCAGCGCACCCGATACTGCAGCTTGCTCCGGCTTATTCTACTGGCCAGTATACGATCTATTTCCCATTCATTCTCACCATCTATTTCAATTGGGTCTGGTGGTCTGATAGTCTGGCCAGGTAGAGGGTCTCTGGAGTCCTTGCGTAGCTTGTCTGGGGAGAAGATTGAATGAATTTTCATTGTTATGGGGAGGTCCAGTTTGTAGGCATTGCCCACCTTTTCCAGGATTCTGAAGGGGCCGGCATTCTGCTCTGCCAGTTTACGGCTTGGTCGATCCATCTTGTATGATTTCAATGTTAGATAAACAAAATCTCCTACTGCAAAGTCAGGCTCTCAATGGTGCTTGTCAGTCTGCCTCTTCATCTGTTCCTGTGCTGTCTTTATGCCTTTACTCGCCTGGTTCCAGATCTCTCTCATTCGGTGAATGAAGCTCCTTGCTGCTTCTCGATTTCTTTTCTCATTCATGTCCAATTTCTCCGCCAGTGGTTGCCAGTCAAATGACATTCGGGGTTCATATCCATTTGCTGCGAGGAAGGGGGAGATCCCTGTGGAAGCGTTTGGGGTAGCTGCGGAGGCATGGTCTATAATGGGCAGCCACTCATCCCAGTCGTCTTGGTAGTAACTGACATAGGGGCGAAGACGGGTGGCAATGTATTGATTCACCACTTCTGTCTGTCCATCAGTTTGTGCATGATGCGCCGTTGAGAGTTTCAGTTTTATGCCCAGGATCTGTGTAAACTCATCCCAAAAGCTTGATATGAACTGGGGGCCTCGGTCAGAGACAATTGAGTCAGGCGCCCCATTGTATGAATAGTAGAATCGAATGAATAGTCGGGCCAGCTCCTGGGCTGTAACTCCCCGGGTGGTTGGAATGGAGATTGTCTTCTTGCTTAGCCGGCATACTATGACCAAAATGGCATCATAACCTGTTTTGCTTTTCGGCACGTCCATGAAGTCCATTGCAATATGCTGCCATGCCCGTTCTGGTATTGGTAATGGCTTTAGCAAACCAGGAGTCTTATCTCTTGGAATTTTACTGATCCGGCACACATGGCAGTTCCGAATATAGCGTAGGACGTCTGTCCGCCAGGTGGCCCACCAATAGCGTGATTGCACCAGGGCCAGGGTCTTTCGTCCTCCAGGGTGTGCTGTTGAAGCTTGATCATGAATTTCCTGCAGTAGCTTGGCTATCAGGGTTTCCTTTTCCTGAACAGGCACCACTAGTCTTCCATTGTACCGTAGCACATTGTCCTCCATTGTATAGGGACTATTCTCATCATCTGCCTGCTGCCGCAGGGGCTCAATTGAGGTGGCTGTCTTGTTTAGAGACACTATGCATTCAGCAATGCTCTCTTTCTCTGAGGAGTTGATGCTAGCAATGTCTGTAGAGGGAGTGATCTGGGGGTCGAGGGTCTCTGGTCCTAGGAGGATCTGCATACGGCCGTCCTGTTGCCTTCTAACCTGCTCAGGCCTGCTCAGTGCGTCTGCTAGCAGGTTGGCCTTGCCTGGTCGATACTTGATCTCAAAGTAGAAACGGGAGAGGAACTCTGCCCAGCGGGCTTGACGTGCATTCAGCTTCTTGGTAGTCATGAAGTATTCCAGTGCACGATGATCAGTGAGGATCTTGAATCGTTCCTCCCGTTGTAGTCCCTCAAGCTCTGCCCACCATTCTTGTAAGGCCCGGACTACTGCCAGCATTTCCTTATCATGAACTTCATAATTAAGCTCTGCACCATTCATTGTCTTTGAATAGAAGGCTACTGGGTGCCAAAGGTCATTTTCAAATCTTTGACTTAGTACCCCAGCCACTACTCCGTCAGAGGCGTCAGTCTCAATACGAGTCTCCCGCTCAGGGTCATAGTAACGCAGTGTTGGAGCCTCCACCAGCTGCCTCTTCAGTTTTTCAAAGGCTGATTTGCATTCTGATGTCCACACAAATGGGGTAGTCTTCTTTGTCAATTGGTACAGTGGCTTTGCGATTCGGCTGTAGTTCCTTATGAATCGTCGGTAGAAATTGCCAAATCCTAGGAATGACTGGACTCCTTTGACTGTGGTGGGGGCCTGCCATCTCACAATGGCAGCTGTCTTCTCTGGGTCTGCCTCAATCCCTTCTGTACTGATGATGAACCCTAGGTATTTTGTCCTCTGGACTGCAAACTCACATTTCTGGATGCTGGCTTGCAAACCCGCTGTCTTTAGTCGGTCTAGCACTGAGTTTACCTGCTGCTTGTGCTCCTCCAGATTCTTGCTATAGATTAGAAGATCATCCATGAATGCTGTCATAAACTTGTCCAGGTAGTCAAAGAAGATACTGTTAACAAACCGTTGAAAGCAGGCAGGGGCGTTTGTAAGGCCAAAGGGGACCACCCGATATTTATAGGTCCCGTAGCGGGTTCTAAAGGTGGTCAGGTCCTCAGACTCAGGGTCCATTCGGATGCGATGGAACCCCTGCCGAATGTCCAACTTTGTAAAGTATTTCGCCCCATTGAGTCGGTCCATCAGCTCATCTATCAGGGGCAAGGGATACTGATCTCGTTTGGTTATAGCATTCAGCTTGCGAAAGTCAACACAGAATCGTAGCTTCTTCCCACTACGGGCAATCAGGATTGGGGAGGCGTAGGGGGCTGAACTTGGGGTGATGAAACCCTTTGCTAGGTTGGCTTCAAGGTAGGTCTTCACTGCCTCTAGTTCCTCTAGATTCATCTTATATAGAGGCGCATGTCCAATGCCCTGGGTGAGGTCAACATCAGGCTGGAGCTCTATTTTAAAATCAACATTCTTCCGTAGGGGGGGCAGTTCATCTGATGCTTTCTTTGAGAAGCAGTCCTCCCGGCCTTTCAACCATTCTGGTAAGTTGCTGATCAGCTCCTCATCAGACTCATCCTCAGCTCCCACTAAACCCCGCTTCTCCTCAAGCTGTTTATCAATTTCATACAGACTGGTTATGAAGACTGTTGACTTCTTGTTCTTCATATAACCATGGAAGGAAGCAGCCCCAATGAAGTTCATATCCATCATCTGTGGTGCTGTCTCCTCCCAGGTCAGCCCCTGCCTCGTCTCAGGCATCACAACTGAGCTGGTCCCTTTCAATCTGCGGAGCTGAGCCTGATGCTCCTGTCTGATCTCCTCATCCAGCTTGATCTCTCTTCGTTCCACATCCGCCTGATGCTCAGGCTTGGGGTCTGGGCGCTTCAGTACTGACCAGGGTACTATCTTCAACATCGGCTCCGCCACCTGTTCAGGGATAGACCGTTCACTCGGCCAAACCAGGCGTTGGTTTTTAACATCAAGCCATATATCCTGTGCTGCCAACCACTTCCGTCCCAGGATGACAGGGTGCTGGCCTAGGTCTGTTACCAGCAGAGGGACATTCTGAAATCTCCGGCCATCCACCCAGAGGTTTAGGGTCAATGTGCGGTCTATCACCCCGCCGGGGGCGCCATTGTATCCCTTCATGCGGCATTTGAATGGGAGTTCTTGAAACTTCCTATCAAAGAATCTTGCCAATTCTATGGCATATCGGGTATCAATAAAATTCGCTCCATTTGCTCCAGTATCAGCAAGAGAATTTGTAGAAGTAGCAATTCCATTGTAGGCTAATTTGATTGGCACATTAAAGCTTTTCCCCCCAATCAAGTCCTTCATCTCAAACCTCTCACAGACTATTGAACTACCTGAGGTGGAGTCTTCTCTCAGGCTCACTCTTTTCCTGAATCTGCTGAGGGCTCAGGGGCATCATTCCCTGTGAGCTCAGCAATCACCTGCTGGGACTTCTGCTTTGCAGGGCAGTTCCTGGCAATGTGGCCTTTTTCCTTACAGTAGTAGCACTGAATATCCGGACGAGAGCTCAAGGCCTCCTTCACAGTAGGGGATTTTGTTGTAGAGATGCTGGGGGGTGTTTGACTGTTGGCGGTCCGCAGGGTGTTCTGCTTGAAGGTATTAGGCCCATTTCCCCGCGAGCTCTTTGATTTCTGGGTGGCATTGATTGTCTGGAGGGTGTGAGCTGCCTGCGCACAGATTTTCTGAAACTCAGCATATGTATCAGTGGTCGCATTGGCTACTGCTACCATCTTCTGGAGGTCAAAGGACAGCTTGTCATTGAAGTCTGTCTTGTAGTCCCCCCTGGCAATCTTGGCCTCACCTGCCAGGTGTAAGAATTTTGTGACAAATTCATGATAATTGTCCCCATTGCGCATAATCAGCTTGCGATAATCACTCTTGGCATTTTGCAGCTTGTTAGCATCCTCATATATTGACTTGAGGTGCTCAAATATCTCTTCTGCAGTCTGATATCGCTCGGGGTGGTCCTCTTCCATACAGGGCGCAATGTGACGTGCCGCGTCCCCATCAGTCCGGTTTTCGATGTATGCAATCCTCATGCGTTCAGTAGGGTAGTGGTCAGCGTTCTCCCGGAGCTTGTTCTTCATCCGGGAGAGCCAGTGTTCAAATTTTGGCTCCTTGCCGTCAGTGAGGTGTTTTGGGTCATCAATCTTGACAGACCTCCGGGTAGTCTCAGAGGGGGTGACACCTCGACTTGCTGCTTGGTTGCTGACTGTCATGCGGACCAGGGTGTGGCTAAGTTCATCGCGTTCAGCAATTAGCTCATCAATCTGGCTTTGCTTGACAGCGGCCTGGTCAGTGGCGTTGTTCCGTTCCATCCTCAGACGTGTGATTGTATCCCTTAGTGTTTTTTCATCGTCAAAGATGCCATCGAAGATCGCCGCCAACTCATTATAAACACGGTCGCTGTCTGAGTGGATTGCCTCTCTGAATTCCTCAATTGAGACGCGTGGTTGGTCAGTTGGTCTTGTTAGGAGGTATCGCCAGTCCTTTCGGCCCCTTCCAGGGGGTTGGGAGCCTGTGGTGGCCATCTGATGTTGGATTGAGCCGTTGTCTTCAACAGTGCTGTTGTCTTAGCAGTTGATCTGACGCGTTGTCAGGCTCTGAACTAGCAGGTTCTAATTCAACTGAGGCACTCAAGTTTTCTGCTGAAACCTGAGTGAGAAGGTAGAAGGGAAGCTTAGTATTGTGTTAGGGAGCGAATGCGAGCTGCATAAGAAGAAAGACTCTCTGCGTTGCTAACTGCTATATAACGAAATACTAAGCTTGATGGGATGAAAGGGGGTGCTGGGGGCCTGCGTGGATTATAACCACCTGCATGGTCGTGTGGTCACGTGATATGGATTAGGCCTAATCGGGCGCCGAGCTTAATCCGACGTCGAGTCTAACCGGGCACCGGCCTTCGGTCGGGCTCGGTCGGACGCTGAGCCTAACAATTAGTATCTCTTACTCTTAATAGATGAGCTGATGAACTGACTCAATAGAGCAAAATACTTTACAAAGCTGAACATTCAGCAAGGATTTTATCATATTCAAATGAACTCTGAGTTTGAAAATCTGATCATCTTTAAAACTCACTATAGAATTTATAAATATTGGATGATTTTCTTTGATCTTACAAATACTTCTATCTGCTTTCAACAGTTTGTTAATAGTATTTTCTTTGACTATTTGAACAAGTTTATAATAGCATTTATGAATGATCTTCTAATCTATAATAAGAATCTGAAAGAGTACAAACAGTAGGTAAATTCAGTGCTAGACTAACTAAGGGTAGCTAGTTTGCAAGTCAGTATTTAAAAATATATGTTTGCAGTCCAGAGAATAAAATATCTAGAATTCATCATCAGTACAAAAGGGATTGAGACAAACTCAGAGAAGACAGCTGTTATTATGAGATGACAGACTCTTATCATAGTTAAAAAAGTTCAGTTATTTCTGAGATTTGGTAATTTCTACTGATAATTCATAAGAAATTACAACTAAATCACAAAATTACTGTATCAGTTGATAAAGAAGACTACCTCATTCATGTGAATATCAGAATGCAAATCAGTCTTTGGAAAACTGAAGAGACAGCTGATGAAGACTTCAATACTGCATTACTATGACTCTGAGTGAGAGACTCATATTGAGACTGATATCTTTAATAGAGTGATGATTGAGATACTAAGTCAATGATTTGAATATAATCTTTGACACTCAATAGTCTTATATTCAAAGTCAATGAATGATGTAGAGCTTAATTATAAAGTCTATGATAAGAAAATACTGACAGTAATCTGAGTCTTACAAGAATAATGAGCAGAGCTTGAGAAACTATAATGAGAGGAACAATTCAAGATCCTTACTGATTATCATGCACTAAAATACTTCATGACTATTAAGAAGCTGAATGTGTATCAAGTCTGCTGAGCAGAGTTCTTTTTCTATTTCTACTTTGAGATCAAGTATTAATCAGGCAAAGTCAACCTGCTAGCAGATGCATTGAGCAGGTTTAAGCAGATTAGAAGATAACAAAATAGTCATATGCAGATTCTTCAAATATCAGAGACTCTTGAGCTTTAAATCACTCTCTCTATAAATATTATTAGTATCAACTTCTCAAAAGAAGAGAATATTACTGAATGCATAGTGTTATGAAATAAAATAGTTATCTCAATTGAGCTTTTGCAGCAGCAGGCAGATAATGAGAATAGTCTCTATATAATAAAAAACAATGTACTACAGTACAATGAAAAACTACTGATATATATTCAGAAAAAAAAAAAACTTTAATAGCTGAGCTACTATAGAAAATTCATAATTAAACTTCAACAGTAAATTCTAAAAAAGAAAAGACTCTGACTCTGATACAATCATATTATTGATGAGTCATCTGATAAACAGATATTCTACACTATATTCAAAACTGTCATATGTGCTAAATTAGTAAAATTTCAAGAAATAAGACTTTTGATTTATTAAAGTCATTATTAATATCAGAACAGACATGGCAGCATATCATAATGAACTTTATGAATGTGCTGAAAAGTAAAACAGATTATGATATCATTTTGATTATAGTATATCAGCTAAGTAAAAAGACAATTTTCATTTCAATCATCTAAGAAGTTACAGTCTGAGAGCTAATCTAACTATTCATTTGATTTTACTATTCATTCAATGAGGTGTTTGACTCAATTATATTTGACCAAGGCTCTCAGTTCATATCAAGCTTTTGAGATAAGTTTATATAGATTATGAGCATAAAATTGAAACTCTCAACAGCACATTATACATAAACTGATGAACAGACAGAAGTGACAAATCAATATATTATTATCTATATTCATCTCTACATCAGTTACTATCAACATGACTAAGATGAGTGACTGCTCATTATAGATTATACCTCTGCAGCTATCTCAAATGCTTTTACAAAAATCTTCTTTTTTCTCACAGTAAATGAATATAAACTCTGAATATCATTTGACTGACAATCACTAATAAAGAAATTGAACATGAATGAAAAAAGAAATCAAAAAGCAGCAAGAAACTTCATTTACTGAATAAAAGAAATCTGAAATCAGACAAGTAAAAGCATAAAAATAGCATAGAAACAGATAAAGAAACAGACTGACAAGAATCATTGAGAGTCTGACTTTGTAGTAGAAGATTTTATTTATCTAATATTGAAATCATACAAGATGAATTGATCAAGCTGTAAACTGACAGAGCAGAATGTCAGTCTCTTCAGAATTTTGAAAAAGATGAACAATGTTTACAAACTGAATTTTTCTGCAATAATGAAGATTTATTCAATCTTTTCTTCAAACAAGCTACATAAGAACTTTAGATACTTCCTACTTAGTCTGACTGTTAGATCACCAGACTCAATTGAAATAGATGATGAGAATGAATAAGAAATAGATCATATACTGGCCAGTCAAATAGATCAGAGCAAGCTGCAGTATCAGATGTGCTGAAAGAGATTTGATGAAAATTCTTCATAATACTTTCTACTTACAACTTTAAGAAATCATCATATACAATATGAAATTTTCATGAGATCAACTCTACTAAAGCTAGATCACTGAAACATCTAGATGAATGAGTAAGAGCATGAGAGATGAGTAGCTATCTGAAAAATGAAGATGATGATGATCTTTCAGCATGAAAACATGCCTGTTTCTAGATCAAAGAATGATGTTAGACTTGGCACCAGGACTAGGTTTATCTCTATCACATGACCACACCCCACACGTGACCTAGTGGATTGGTCATGATCTGGTCATGTGATTACATGAGCTGTTATAATTTGAGCAGATTTTAACATCTCTTTTTCCTTATCAATATTAGTATTTTCATTACATAGCAGTTAGCAAGCAATGCAGAGAGTTTTCTTCTTATGCAGCTCACATTCACTCTCTAACACAAACTAATATAAAAAAAATCTTAATAAAAGTATTATTGAAAATATTTAAAGGTTTTTTATAAGTTAAATATCAAATTTATTTGATATTGAATTTTATTCTCTAGAGTCAATTTTTATTTTCTTTATAAATTCAAATAAAAATTTTTTTCTAATTGAATATTAAATAAAAAAATTATATTTAATTGATTAATTAAGTATTTTTTCTTTTAATTTCTTTCTTATCTCATTATTTAATAAACAATTTATCAGTATATAATTTAAATTTTTAACTATATTATAAAAATCATATCTATTAGAGTTCAAAAAGTAATTAAATTTTTTTATATATGATTTAAAATAGTCATATTCAAATTTCAATTATATGATAAAGTAAAATATTTTCTTTCTGTATTTTATTAATATAGATTTTCACTTTGATTTTATTTCATATTTTATATATTGAATACTTTTTTTCTCTTTTTCTCAAATTTTTATTTATTTACTAATATATAATTTTTTAATTTTTTTTTAATATGTAATTAGAATATAATTCTTTAAGTTATTTTCTGAATTTTAGTTTCAATCTTTGCTATTAAATCTACTTTTTTATTTTATAAAATATATATATAAGTAAATATTGAAGTTAAATAAATATTAATATTTTTATTCTTAATTTTAATTTTTTCTTATTATTTTTTGAATTGATTTAAGATTTTTTTGATTATTTTAAATTTTATATTTCTGAAGTTTTTTAATATTGTTTGATTATTAGAAAATATTTAAATATTATAAATATTTACTCTTTAAGAGATTATTTTATAAGCTATTATAAATACTGTTTAAATTGTAAATAATTCAATATTAAAGACTTTATACTTTTTTTCTAGATTTTATAAAAGCATCTCATATTCTAAATTTAATTTAGAATATTTAACTGTTATATCAACTTTTAACTATTTTTATTCACTTTTTAAATTATCTAAGTATATTAATAATAAGTTCTTCTTATTTATCTCTAAAAGTTTTTAAATATATATAGTTTTTTCCTTTTCTTTTGACAATTCACTAATAGTAATATCTATTAATAATTTTAATTTTTTTTTCAAAAATAGAGTATATTGTGATTTATACTTTCTATATTTAAGCTTGATAATTAATTTTTAATCATAGTATGTATTTTTTATACCTGAAAAAATAATATCTCTTTTGAATTACTAAAGTATTTATTTTAATCTAGAAATCTTTCTCTATTTAAATTTTTTTCAAATATATCTGAGAGATATAAAGTAGATATTCTTATTTAAATTAAATAATTTATATTTATTTTTATAATTTTTAAGGTGTAATTTATACAACTTTTATTAAATCTAATAGCTAGTAGTGGAATTGATGTCTTTATTTTTATAGCTCTAACTAAAAATATTTTACAAGCTTCTAGAATTCTCATTAAAGCTTTATTTTATAACAGTTAAAATTAATTTAAAAAGATTTTTTACTTTTTTCATCAAATCTCTACTGCATAATCCTATTCAAAAGCTGTATAAACTATATATAATTATCTCATAGCTTGAAAAAATAAATCTCTTTCTGTATTAGAAATTCTAATAATATTATTCAAAGTTCTCTCAGTCTATAAGGGGTTGAACCCCTAGATTTGCTCTGGCTGGCTGACTCAGCCTAGTCATCATTCACATGTGCGCATGTGATCATGCTACATGAGCTTGCTTAAGCTCAAGTTCTCATCTCATTCTTTTCTTCCCTTTCTCAAGCAATTTATCCTTGTTATATAGGAGGACTAGCCTTTAGTTCTTAGAGCTTAACTCTTTATATTATGAATTGCTTCACTCCTTTCATTGATAAATCACTGAGAGTCTTAATTCTATATCATGAAGCTCAGCAAATGTGCTGACATATAATAAGCTATTGAAAATCTTAAATTCTGCATCATGAAGTTCAGTGATAGCACTGATATATGAATAGACTGGGTTAGCAATTGTGCTAACAAATGAATGAGCAACATTGAAAACATCTAGCTGAATGAGATAAAGTGACAGACTTGTACAACAAATGAATTAACATAAAGCAATGAGCATGAACATCCTCAGCAGCTTTGAACAACAATGAATGACCTTTCTTCAACAGCAAGAACAGGTTCAGTGTGAGAACAGAGATTTAATAGCAGCTCAGCAAGCTGAAATAGCTAATCTATGATAAGCTTTGAACATCTCAACATTAACTCTCTCTCAATTGAACTCACAATCACTTATTGCAGTCAGAAGACCAAAGATCAAGCTATCAGACTGTGAGAAGTATGATGATTCTAATCTGAAGCACTACTCTCAGTGGAAGCTAAAGCTTCAATCAAAACTTAAAATTGATAAGAAAGCTTTAGATAATAATGAGGAATGTGCTTGATATGTGTACTCAAGACTAGAAGAAATGGCAGCAGCTTGAGTTTACTTCTGAGTTGAGAATAATAAGGACAAGATCAACTTCACAGTAGAGGGCTTACTGAAGCAGACATGCATGCTCTTTAGTGATTCTGCACAACAGAAAAAGACTATGCAAAAGCTCAACAATCTACAGCAGAGTAGAAGAACTCTCTTTGACTTTCTGTCTGAATTTAATCAACTACTGCTGAAAGCTGATGATCACAGATGAGATGATCACATTAAAAAAAAGTATTTGAAATCTGCTCTAAGCATGAAGCTGAGAGAAGGCATGATGGGTGTAAGAGAATCATCTCTCTACAAGAATTACTGCAAAGAGCTTAGATTAGTTGATCATCAACTCTCTGAGCTTAAGACTTTAAGACAGTGATCTAAACATTATGAGGACAGATCTTCTTTGAATCATATAATATCTAATTCACACTCTTTACTTCATCATGCTGTCTTTGACTGATAAAACTGGTCTCAAGCTTTCACTGATAATCTGATGAATCTCTCTCCTGGTGCTGTGATCCCAAGCATCTGCCATATCAAATTGATAAATCAGACAGAGATTAATTGATGAAAAGAGCAAGGCCTGTACCTGAGATGCAGAGCTGAAGGTCATATGATTAAGAGCTGCTCATTCAAACCTCTCAGATGCTCTGTCACTCTCACAATAGTTAAGATGATCCCTGAGCTGGTACTGAATGACAACAATATAGATATGAGTAAGAATTTGAGAAAAGAGTAACTCTAACCAAAAGACATTAGAAGAAGTGAAATAAGAAACTTATGAAAAAGTAATGAAGAAGATTTAAATCTAAGATGATATTCAAACCCTTCACTGTTGATACTCTAGTAGATAATGTCTTTTTGACTAGAGCAATGATAGACAGTAAATGTAATGTCTATGATCTTATTTCTTAATTCTATGTTAGCAAGCATAAGCTTCTGTGTATTGAAATTCTCTCTGTTAAAATGACTGGCTTTGAAGACTTCATAGAACTCTCTATGAGCATAGTGACTGGCATTTGAATTAATATAGATGATTATATAACTGAATGAGTCTTTCTCTATGTGATGAATGAGTTATATGATCATGATATGTATCTAGGTGACCCCTGGCTGGCCTAGCAAAAGGTGACCATGATCTCTCATCAAAGAATTATGAGATTTGAAGAGAGTGGCATAGAGGTAGAATCTAGTTCAAATGCAAAAGCTGATATGATTTCCATCTCTGCTGTAAGCTTCTCTAGACTTGCAAGCACTTGAGAGAAGTGAAACATTGAGATCTTCACTGTCAGTTTAACTGACATTCAAAAGACTCTAGAAGTGAAATCAAAGATTGACCCTAGAGAAAAGCTGTCTGAACATTATCATGAGTTTTTGAATGTATTTGATAAGGAAGTCACTGATGTTCTACCCCTACTTTGTGACTCAGATAGAGATTATGAGATTGAACTGATTAAAAAGGCTGATGATAGTGCAGAACAACCTCCTTAGAGCTTATTATATAATATATCTCAAGAGAAACTACTGGCTTTATGAAAGACTTTTACAGATTATCTGGATAAGGGTTTTATTAGAGTGAGCAACTCCCCTGCAGCTGCTTCTGTACTATTCATGAAGAAGTCTGAGAGTGGGCTAAGATTCTGTGTAGACTATCAAGCTCTTAATAAAATTATCTGAAAGATTTGATATTCTCTATCATTAATTAGTGAGACTCTACAGTGAATTGAACAGGCTAAATGATTCACTAAGCTGGATATTATTGCAGCTTTTCACAAGATTCAAATCACAGAAGGTGATGAGTGGATGACAGTCTTTAGAATCAGATACAGGCTATTTGAGTGACTGATTATACTCTTTAATTTGGCCAATGCTCTGAGCACATTTCAAAAATATATCAACTGAGCATTACATGGATATCTGGACAACTTCTGCTCAGTCTATTTAGATGACATCTTGATATTTTCCTCAAGAAGCTTACAGAAGCATCACAAGCATGAACAAAAGATGCTTATATGTCTACAGGAAGCAGGCCTGCAGGCAGACATTAGAAAGAGTGAGTTCAAGATGAACAGAATAAAATATTTTGAATTCATCATTGAAGCAAGCAAGGGTATACAAATGAATTCAGAGAAGATTAAAGCTATTTTGAAATGAGTAACACCTACTACTCTTAAAGATGTATGAGAATTTTTAGACTTTGCCAATTTCTATAAATGATTTATCAGGGATTTCTTAAAAATTGCAATCCCACTAACAATTTTTACACATAAAAATATTTCTTTTTTGTGAATGAGCAAGACTGAGAAAGTTTTTAAGTATCTAAAATCAATGTTTATCTCTACTTCAATCCTGCTTCAATTTGACCCTGACTATAAGACTATATTGAAAACAGATTTCTCAGATTATGTCTCAGGAGAAGTGCTGCTACAATATGATGAGCAGAGTATTCTACACTCATGTGTCTTCTTCTCTTACAAATATTTACCTGCGGAATGCAACTATGAGATTCATGATAAGAAGTTATTAGTGATAATTAAGTATTTAAAGAAATAAGACACTGAGCTATGAAGTGTACAGAAATTTAAGATTCTCATAGATCATAAGAATCTAGAATACTTTATGACTATACACAGACTAAATGAAAGACAGCTATATTGAATGAATATTCTCTATTGATTCAACTTCAGAATTGATTACCAGCCAGAGAAGTTAAACACTGAATCAAACACTCTATCATGAAGAGAGTAGAATATGTCACAGGGTGCTGATGATGAGAGAATCAAGCAGAGGCAAGCTCAACTACTTAAGTTTAATGTACTGGCATCTGGAATGAAATCAATAGTGATCATTGTCAGCATGAAATCTGAGATGTCTCTTCAAGCTCAGTGAAATAAAGCTCATATAAATGACAAGATTCTACAGCATCTGAAGTAAATTCTTCATGAGAAAAGATTCAGATTTTCTTCTGAACTCAGCATTAAAATCTCTGTCTCTGAGTGCTTTTTAAATGAGAACAGAGAGCTTCTCTTTCAAGATCATAAGTGAGTGTCAGACTTTGAACCTCTTCAAACCAGGTTAGTGCATAAGACTCATGACTCATCTCTTATCAGTCATTCCAGGTGAAAGCAAATGGCAGAAGTTCTAAGATGTGAGTTCTACTGGTCAGGCTATGCTGCTGATGTGAGAAGAATGATCAGAAACTGTCATCTTTGCAGATCAAACAGTGCATGAAGAGATTGATGTCAGAGACTACTTAAGTCTCTTCTTATTTCTAAACACATGTGACAGGAGCTTTTTATGAACTTTATTATGAACTTATCAATCTCTAAAGAATACACAAACATCATGATTATAATAAACAGATTGATCAAGAAAGTTATATTAAAAGCAATTAAGAAAACTGATGTGAAGACAGTAACTAAAGTGTTTCTTCACAACATCATTTCTTGACACAGCATCTATAAAGCAATAGTGTCAGATTGAGAGTCAGCTTTTACAAGCATGTTTTGAACTTGAGTGTGTGAGAAATTAGACATTAAGAGATAACTCTTCACAGTCTATCACTCAGAGACTGATGGAGCTACAGAGTGAATGAATCAGACTCTGAAAATCTACCTATACAAGCACATTAGCTTTCAACAGAATGACTAATGTAAATGACTCTCTCTAGCAGAGCTGACCATCAATAATAGAAATGCTGTCTCAATGAGCATGAGCTCATTCTTTTTAACACATCTTTTTCATATCTTCTTCATTGATATAGCTGATGCACCTTCTGTTGAAATGCCACATAATCTCATTGAATTTGCAGATGATTATATGAGAAAGGCTCATGAAGTGTTGAAGTGAGCTCAAGTAAAAATAACAGATACTCAGCAATCTCAAGAGAAATACATGAATAGATGAAGAGACTCAGCTTCAAGCTTTCAATCTGAAGATAAGATCTGATTGAGCTTAGAGAACATGAGAACTAATCATCTGTGCAAGAAGCTGAATGTGAAATACAATCAATATACTGTGCTAGAAAAGATAGAATCTCATGCTTACTGACTGAATATCTCATCTGATATTCACAATGTCTTTAATGTAAAGCTTCTACATGCTGTGACAACAGATCCTCTGCCTAGTCAGAGGTAAACTGACTGACAGTCATTCACTATAGAGACTCTGAAAAGATCTGAGTTTGAGATTGAAAAAATTCAGAGTGAATGAATCTATCAGAGGAAAAAGCAATACCTTGTTAAATGAGTAGATTGGGCTGAGTCTACATGAAATGGCACAAGTCTTCTACAAGAAGTGAAGGTCTTGAATGATTGAGAGGCCTCTCAGCAGGCAAAATTAGATGTAAAGAGAACTTTAAATAGTCATAAAGACCTGTAACAAAGAGGAAGAAGAGAAGTATTATAAAAGGTTGAACCTCTAGATTTGCTCTGACTGACTGACTCAGCCTAGTCATCATTTGCATATGCACATATGATCATGCTATGTGAGCTTGCTTAAGCTTGAGTTCTCATCTCATTCTTTTCTTCCCTTTCTCAAGCAATTTGTCCTTGTTATATAGGAGGACTAGCCTCTAGTTCTTAGAGCTTAACCCTTTACACAGTCTGAGTAATTCTTTTTTAAATATGAACTTTAAAATTTAACTTTTTGTCTAATTATATTATTAGCTATCTCACTGAAGTTTTTAATTTTATAACTTTATTTCAAAGAGTAATATTTTTTTCTTATTTATTTTTTTAAAAATAAAAATGAATTAATTCAGTTTTATTTATATTAAATTAAATAAAATTTTTATTTTTTTTCAAATATTTCCTTTGCAGCTCTTTATATATTATTATAATTTTCTTGTATAGATTTAAAACTAGTAATAAGATTAATATTATCAATATAATTAAGAGTTTTTACTATATATATACTTTTGTTCTTGAATAAATTAGCTGTATATATAGCAAATAGAATAGTTGAAATGTATTATATTATAACTAATATTAGAATAATAATAAGACAATAGCTTTAATTTATATATATAATTAGATAGATATAATAAAAATACTAAACTGAGAATTAGAATATGAAATAAATGAGCAGTTAAATATATAGAAGTAATTGAGAATTAATTAAATTAATCTTTAAAGTATAGTAAAATAAATCAATCTTAATTTATATATAAGTAGCTGTGTTATAACATCTATATCTATTTCATTTTTGCTTTTCTATCTCACTTGTATTGAATATATTCTGATATTACTTTCTTATAATAGTGATACTGATTATATTATATTTATAAATTTTGATAATTTGATTAAAATCTTCTATTAAGTCTTAGAACTATTCATATTTCTTTATAATATTTTTAATTTTATTTATTTGCTTTTGCAATTATTATAAATTACTAGATGTTTGAAGCACTTAAAATGATATACTAAATCTGCTACATCATGATATAGAAATATAAAGTTGAATATTCAACTGCTAAATAATATAATTAGACTGAAATAATACTATTTCAATAATTCTGAAATTACTTTAAATAGTCTGAGCTTTGAAGACTTTTATACATACTGTAGAATAGATATATAAGAAGTCAAACTGTTTAATAATATTGATTTTAATCTGCATTTACTATTGAACTAGACTTCTATATGCTCACTTTACAACTATAAAAATACTCACATTTAGTGACTATAAAAAATGTAATAAAGAAGATAATATGCAGAATATAATAATTACATTACTCTGATAAATTTGATCAAATTCTGAGATAAGATGACTATTATATCTGTTCTAAATAAGAAGAATATGAAAGTTAATTTAATATAACTTTACTTATAAAATAAATATTTATATAAGTAATTTAAAATATATTTCATCTATAGTTCAGTTATTAGAACTAATATCAAGTCTTCAGTCTGTAGAAAAATCTTCAAATCATCTATTGAAAAAATTCTGGTCTTTAAAAATAATATATAATGATAAAGTTTATTCTAATATATTAACTGACTCAATCATGATAATTTATTCTTGATTTTTAAGCTGTAGTAATTTATCTCAATCATAGTATTTACTATTAATAATAATATTGATAATTACATAAAGTCTTATTGCAAAGTTAATCTCATCAAAATTATATATATATTTTAACAGAATATTATATATAATAATTGTATTTTTTAAAATTTTAAACCAGTTTTAAATAATTTTTATATCTTTATATTTAATCTAATAATAATTATAGTATTTAAAATAGCAGTTTTGAAGCTTTATACAGTATTTAATCAATCTTAAAATTCAGTTCTTATTAATCTGAGAAAGAATAATAATAAAATATTATAAGATAAAAAGATAATTAATTATATTCTCAATAAATATTATTTGAAAGAGAAACTAAATTTAGCACTTATTGAACTAGTTTATACTCTTCAGCAGAAGATAATATATGAATTTGTATATAAATTCATATATATAAACTTATTATGAAGTTGATAAATGAGAGTTGAATGTGACATATTAAATAGTTTTACAACTTTGTGAATTGACAATATTTCTTACTTTTTAATAGCATTTATTGCTAGTACAAGCCTTTTCTCTTACTCTATAGAATTTAAAGTTGTTTTATTGCAAATTAATTGCATAATTACATGTTAAAATGAATGAATAGTTAAATTGAAAGATATTTAAATTGATGATTTGCTCAGTATGATGACTCACTAGTGTAGTATGAATTTACATTATATATTATCATATAATGCAATAATATATATATAAGTTGTTACTCTCTACCTGCTGTATGTAATATAGTCAGTCCTACTATATATATGATAGCATAGTTAGCCTCTCCTCCCAGATCCTGAATAGAAAGACCACCAAAAGAAGATATGTATGTGATAATCATCATCAGAAAAGAGTCATGAAGAGATGATTCAGAATCAATTTTCTCATGTGAACACTGTTGACTATATATTTACTGAGTTGACTGAGACTGTGTTTTATCAACTCTATAATTCAATCAAATATGTCTGTTTTATTCTTTTTTTAACATGTTATGGATGTTTTGTCCATTTCCATAAATACAGGTACAAATACAGAAATACAATTACATCAAATAAAATGAAAAAAATTCTAAAAGATAATCCATAAAACCTTTCTTATATTATTTCTCTAAATGGGGAAAAAACTATTTCACAGGGTTTTCCGTCTGTGGAGAGTCAATTTAAGAACCAGGTAGTCAATATATACAGTTCTTCCTGGCTGCCGGCAGGCTTCTCCACTGCTTTCTGTTTATGGAAATATCGCACAATAAATTAATGATGGGGAAAATGCATATCGGCAAAGAGGAAGGAAAAATTATGATGAGGGCGGAAGGGACTTGAGTAATAGAAAATAGAACAAAAGAGATTATGCTTTATAAAAAGAAAATTAGAAAATTGTAAAGGAAAAGATAGAAATTCAATCATGGAAAAACATGCAAAAGGTATTTGATGGTATAATAATCAAACATGTAGACATGCAGATTTAAAGTAAACAATACATATTTTTTTCCTCATTTAGTCTATGATCTGCTGTTTCCACCTCTCTTGTTTCTATTGTTTTCTTCACACCACAAATGAACATTGCTAACTGCAATGCATTAAGAACAATCAAGCTAATATAAACACAAAAGAAAATGAAGAAGCTTTTTTTTTAGAGTCAGGGTTTACTCCCGTTTCACCTACTTCCTCATTTTCCAACTTTTTCAGCCTTTGTACAGCTTTCTTTGATTTTTGGAGCTCCCCACTGCCCTTGGTATGTTCCAGTATGGTCCCACTCCACGAGTGGCTGAGTCAGGCGAAGCCTTCCTTCCTATGAGGTATATATATATATTCAAAACAGTATTAAGGTGTAGCAAGGAAAGGTTGATGACCACACAACATTTATTCACTTGCATGCAATATGAAGACAAAGACTGAACCAGGACAACAAGGAGACGATAAGTGGTAGTCAAAGAAGTTAAAAGATGAGAGATGAAAGGATGAATGGATTTCACGGAACGCTTCACCAACAAAGGAAATAAAAGAGCAAGGAAAAGAAAACGAAAATGATACATGGGCAGAAATAAATTTTGATCTTTGATTAGAAACGACTCGCGCTTGCAATGCTAGAGGAAGAAATAGAATCACCCCTGATGGATGATATTAATTAGAAGCATGAAATGGTCAAATAAAAACAAGAGGACATGCACACATGATCCACAACCGCCGTTGCTGCCATGCGACTGTAGGAATCAGACGAAATGTGGAAGAAAAGGCTTTTTTTCAGTCATTCGAAACCTATATGATATCGGATGATATCCGCTGTTTGCCCAAGGGAAATCTTATGGCGGATAACAGCCTTAAGTGGACTTGGATGAAGCATTGTTTCAGTATGGATTAATATCGAATGTATATGGAAATACGGAAGTTGCTTGGCATATATAGATGTGGTACTGCTTAAGCTTCCGTGTCTGAAACACACCATGTCCAAGATAGAAAAGAACACGATTATTCCTACACCTGTCCATTTAAAAAGACTCCGTGGTACACGACAGCTGGCTGTTGAGTGAAATGTTGATGTTGGCAGTAGGGGATCTCATCCGGCCGTTGATGATAACCTTGCAGAAATTGAGCACTGGAAGGTGGTGTGGGTGAAGCATGGATGACACCAGAAATTGGTTTTGGGATACTTGCATGGCTCGTACCAACGAACGCCTCATTCTCAGGAGTTATTGGAGGGGTCAGATATCCATTGGGCATTGTGGACTGGTTCTGTGGTTTCTGCGGGGTAGCTAACCCAATCTCCCCATTATATGGTTTCAGCTGCTCGGCGGAAGTATCAGGGGAAGGTGTCGGTGGGCTGTTGTAGGCCTTAGGAATCGATGTCTGGTGAGCAAGGAATTGTTCTAAAAGCCTCGACACCCGAGAATAACGCCCGGACGAGTATTTTCGGGAAAGAACCAGCGATGGTTGGACCAAGTGCTGAGAGAGGTTCACCAAGGTCAACGAGTCATAATGAGATGACCAGTCGGAATTCCGTGGTTGAGGACGGTTCAAAACACATCGAGCAAGAGCAAGAGAGGCCCGGGCAAGATCCGACGATTGTTTAGAGACAAAGTCCCTATGAAACAGGGATATTTCCAGAATATAGAGTGAAAGGTGTTCTACTTCCGGGTCATATGGTGTGTCCACCACCGCCATTTGCAAAAAGCCGTCGACTGTGGGGTGACCTATCGCCCAACTGAGTGTTTGGAGAACATGCCATTCCATCTGTACGAACATATCGTCGTCGTATTGAGAACAGCACATTGTTTTAAGCTCTTTGATGGTTGGAACCCGATCTTTCCTATCTCCATACTTTGCCGCAATAAGCAGTGCCGCACATCCAACCAGTTGATAATGTTTCTTGTACACCACACGTTTGGAACAATACCGATCTAGCAAGTTCACCGTAAGAAACAGAGTAGCGGGCAAGAGCTGGAAAGCGGTATGGGCTTCTATGAGGAAGTCGAGGAGATAGGGGCGCATAAACCACTGAATCTCGGTTTGGATATCAATCGAGTCCACATCTGGTAGAGTTGCTGACTAGTTTTGAAGTTAGCTAAGATGTATAAAAGAGAAAGGAATAAAAGAAAACAGGATTGGGGGGAGGGTGGGGGGCCTTTTTTCATTTATAGGGAGACTGACATCCATCACTAGCATATGAGCCAGAATATCATCTTGGTATTCATCGCTAGCTTGTTTTGACAACTCATCAGCGATGGCAAATTGACGTTCGCGAGCGATGACTTTAGCATGCTCCCTAGGTCCAAGCCTGGGAGCAGGGTACTCCGGTTCATATTGCTCTACGAAATAGGTGTCGCAAGGTTGAAACGAAGAGCTTGGGTGTTGTTGGTATGCCATATTGATAACGTGTTGAAGGGTCCGAAAAGTTAGTAGGTCGCTTCAAAATGAATAAACTTCGCGTTTTGTTTCGAATGAGGGATGTGGAATATAACCCGTATATCTGAAAAGCCGAAAGGAACGACGAAGGTTAAAAAGAGAGTGACAGTCGTCTATTAAGTGACAATATAAAGATTGAAAATTAGTTGGTTGGAATTATTAAGGAATGTTGTGTCGATAATAATCGGCACGTTTAAAAGGAGTGGCCAATCGACCAGATGGAGATTTTTGGAGAGAAAGCTAGATGATGCATTCAATGTCAGCACGAAATCGTCTGTCGAGCTTATAGCATCGAAATAGCATCAGAATATTTAGACACAAGAATCTGAATAAGGAACATACCCAGTTTGACGTTTACCAAGAAGGGCACGTAATCACCCTTACTTTAGCAACTGTCGCGTCATCGAATCTAGAGCCTGTGTTAAAATAGATTCGAAAAGCTATAGCACCTAGGCAGGTGAACGACGAGTCAACGTCTCCACCTTTCAAGTCAACAGGTTAATGTCCTAGATCTCTGATGAGGAAAACAGAAGCTTCCACAAACTGTAATTGCAAAGCCTGCCCAAGTAATAAAGTCAATTGTGCCCCAAAAGTAAAAGAATTGATTCTAGAATACGATGGAAATGAGGAGATTTGTTAGGCGAATTCGGGAAGGAATCACAGCGTACTTTCGGGGTTTGCCTGACTTTGGCGTAGATGCTTCTTTAACTTGAGAACAATGCCTGATGAATACAGGGAAGGTTTCAATGGCGGTAACGCTGAGGCCTACCAATGATGATATGATCAGTATACATAATGCACACAAGGGATTCAAAATCAGAAAAGGTCAAAATAAGAGGTTAAAAATGAAGGTCTGAAATAATTAAATGAGATGACGTGATGGAATGATCTATGTCTAGTGTAGAGGTTTCAAGCCAATGGCAAGTATCGCCCGAGTAGCTTAATTCCTGTACCTAGGTATCATTCATTCACTTGAAAATCAAGTGAAGGTGTGCGGCACAAACGGAGATAAACGCGTATATCCTAAACTACCCCCATATAACCAGTGACATAGCAGAGCCAGTCACAAGCACAGGACTCTTCTTTTCGATCCGTCTAGTCTGCAAATCTGGAATATTGACCAAATGTTTCCTTGTCTCTCGAGGGGCTCTGGAGCCAGGAAAAAGCAACACAGAACAATGGTTTCATGACATTCTCCTCAAAGAGTTGAGGAATGAGGCAAAAATATAAATTCTTGGAAAGATTCTGACAACAGAATGGCAGGGATGGGATTGGCGTCGCGAGGGTGTATGAGGTTGGGCATCCAGCAGGCAGTTGGCATTTGAACTCTCGGTATAACTCCGTGCAGTAGAAATTGGTGCAGCAACGTACGAAAAGGAATTGCAACAAAAATATGAAAACGTAAAAGTAAAAGTTAAAAAAAAAAAAAAGGCCAGGCAAGAGACGGAGGGAAGACAAGAAAATACCGCCCAGCAAATTAACAATTGAGCTTACCTTTCGGGCGAAAGGGCTCCGGATCAAGCAGATTCAATAATGCAAGCAAAGCTTTTTTTGTCCCTAATTTCCTATTTTTCCCTAATTCCCTCTCTTCTAACTCCGGAAGGTAGACGAATAGTAGTGGGGAGGACTGTGAACGTCACGATTGGAGAGAACAGATCGAATCAAAGACGGAGCAGTCGACCGAGATAGAGGTTATCGAGGACGGATGATTACGAGAGGTAGCAAGAATTGTCGAGGAATCAAAGATTTGAGGACCAACGGAAAAAAGACAGCTCGAAGGGAGCGTTTAAGGAGAAATGGCAGAAAGGTAGGAGACACACAAGTCGACTGGGTCTCAGTCAACGAAAGTCAGCCACCGGCTGACAGACCAAACCACCAGTTCTCTCCGCGGTTGAGTAGAGTGACAAAGAGAGGAGAGGAGAGATGGAGAACAGGAGAGGGAGAGGGGGAGGGAGAAGAGAGGAAAGGAGGGCGGATTGGAGGAAGTCTCTCCAAAGGGAGGAGAGGATGACAGGGGAGAGAGAAGAGAGAAGAGAGAAGAGAGAAGAGAGAAGAGAGAAGAGAGAAGAGAGAAGAGAGGAAAAAAGAGAGGAGGTTGGACACGGGAGGGAGAAGAGAGGAGAAAAGGGGAGGAGAGGGGAGGGAGAGGAAGAAAAGAAAAGAGGGAGAGAGAAGGAGAGAGAGATGCTTGGGTTGGAGATGGATGCGAGACGGCGAGTGACGGAGAAGGTGAGGTTTGAAGACCACCCAAGTTCCTGACAACCTGGAAGCTGGCCCTAGCCTGATCGGTGATAGCGCACTTCTAGTTAGAGCCTCAGCTGGAAGCTCAGTTGGACTTGTTGGACGCGGCCTGTTTGGTGTGATTGGCCGGCAGTCGGGGGGCGTACTCGTGTGTGTATTTACGTATGTATTTACGTACGTATGTATGTATGTACAACGCGTAATAATGTTATGGTATCCGTTATTCTTCCCAGTTGCCGTATCTGGCCAGTCTGGTTGGTCACCAGCCTGGGTCTTTCAGGTCCTTAAGGTAAAGGTCTACTTCCCAACCCACTTCTACCAACTAATCTTGATTCCAGCCATGGCATTGAATTACTCAACTGCAAATAACTAACTAATGTACTGTATGTACGTTACCCCATTCATTACTACTGGCTGGTTCCTGGCTTGGTTCAATCCTCCACTTTTCTGTATCTTGCTGACCGTTGACTTCGAACTGCTCCAGTAACGACCTACTTCTCCTGTAATACCCAGTTTCATCAGTTCTACTATTAATAAATCGATAACTATAGATACCGTACATCCATGGATCTCTAGGCCCCGAGGTAATAATCACTTGTCACGAGAAGTTTCATCGCGTTCAAACGCGCCTCGCTTCGATGAAAATGATAACCTCTCGATTCTTCAAACAAAACAAAGGAAAATGTAATATCTAAAAAGTCAATCTAATGACGCGTGAATGAGATGGAAGCAAATTTTCGTGAATTATATATAATTTATGGATGGGTTTCTCCAGGCCCCGTGCCTCAATTTAATAATAATTTAGTTAAACCTCTCTATGAGATCCACCAAATTCAGGAGCCCAGGCCAGTTCTCATTTCACTCATCTCCTTAGCGACCCTAAGGTAAACCACCCAAGGCACTCCCGAACCTATGCACCTCATCGCCATTGATGCAAAACCGGAATTCCTGCTTTTCTTTCCCTCCTGAGGACTTTTGACTTTTTCCCCTTGGATGCTAGAAAGGGAAAGAAAATATCCTCCTGACAAGCTCAAAAAGACCTTTCCCGGTTTATATCCGGCAAACAACCAGGATGTTTCCCCCTTTCTCTCTGTCCTGTAAGTTTTTGGTGAGAGCGCTGATTATTGATACGAAGAAGGAGATATACAGATGAATCGATATGTTTTTTAAATTACTCCGTACATACAAGCAAGATCATCTGTAATAGGTTACTACACTAGAACACAATCGACAGAACATAGGTAATATATCAGCTAAAACTTCTATTCAGGGCTATTATTGCGACGTACTAGGTATCTCCCCTCAAAATCCCTCTCTCTTCCAGAGAACACACCATCCTTCTGAAGGACTGAAAGAAAATAGAAATGATGAAAGAAGGAAATGAACAGAACAAACACTTTGCCCCGATGCAGCGGTCAAGCAAAGGATAAACTTAAGTGTTAACAACTAACCTTGCCTCTTGGATCTGCTGTCCCTTGCTCAATCATCATAGAAAACCCCCATTAAATAACAACGCTCAAAGCAACATATAAAGCTATACGGAGTACATTCCAATGTTATTAATATCCATTGCTTTCCCTTAGCTTGCAATGCATTGCATCGCATCACTGTCATCAACCGCTTTTGAATGAATTGGATAGAGCTGTAGAAAGTACCCAGCGATCATCTCAGCGCCTCGATGGCTTTTGGAGGAGAAGCAAACTACATGAGGTGTATATATTTACCGATTTAATTAAATCCACACTCCAGTCTTCTGCAGTACATCTCCTTTTGCCACTCCACTTCCTCCTGACGTGGTTTGTCGGTGGTTCGTTTCATTCCATTCCCATCCCGACCATAACCCTCATCAGATCTGTAGGCGAGGAACTCTCCCGCCGAAACGCAACAATTTCAGCTGCCAAGCTGCCAAAACGACTTGGGTCCGAGACCTTGAACTGAGCGGCGAGTCTGACTGAAACAGGGTTCCTGACAGTTCCATCCATCGTGTGAACGATGCCGACGTTTCGAGTTAACTACTGAGTAGCATCTCCCTGCAACAAACAACACTAGCCAGGACAAAACTTTGGAATCAGCTTTTGGTTATGCTCGTCTATCTAATTCTAACCATGATTTGGACTGAACGCAGACATAAAGGGGCTGATGGTGGGCATTTTCAACCCGCACAGTGTTCAAAAAGAGCCCCATGGTCTGCAATGACGTGTGAGGAACTCCGATTAAGGATTAAGTGTATCCAAACACACCTTTCTCCACGGTTAAGTCCAGACAATTGTTTTTAGTGGACCTTTACAAATAAGGACAGAGGGCTATAGCTTCATTATCGCTTGAACTCCTGAAGCAACAAGCAACTCTACCCTGGATGCCAAATACAAGGGACAAGCAATTGAATTTGGTACCTGACATGGAATTACCCAGCGAAGCATGGCATAATTGTGTGTTTGATATAGCCTCCCTTTGCCGTACCCATCCCAGACTCTCACAGCCTGAATAGTATTTAGGATGTGGAGGCCTATAAAGTAACTCTTTGTCTCATACGGAACGTGGCATTGCAAGAAACATCCCAGGTCGTATAATCACCAAACCGTAACGGACTATATCCTGTACAGGACAAGGCGTTCCGACTTCTTAGCAATGTTTGAAGAGACGGGGGGAAACGTTTTAACAAAGACACGTCCGGGGGTTTTCTCGTATTGACGCTGAGCAACGCACAACCTTGTACTGATAGGACGCGTTAAGTACTCTGCATATAGCAAGTGATGGGAATTGAAAGAGAAAGTAAGTTGAATAGGTTTTACAACAAGATTACTGGCATGTGCAGTCAATCTGAATATTTAGGCTCATTTGCCTTATTTCCCAGCATACGACGACATTTATATGTTAGCCCTGATAACTACTACAAAAGATTTCAAAGTGTTAGAAATACGTTGAAACATGCCAGCGCCTCGTGCTCCGGACAGCATGGGGAGGGTGAGACAGGCAGCCCTGGAGAGCTCCTAGAGCCAGGAGACCGGAACTATTTCTGATATAAGAGAAGCAGAACTGCTGCGTATATTTCAACTAGCTTCTAAGGTCACTCTTAGCTCTTACGCAAACATAGAGAATAATCTAGGAGAAAGCTTCGAGCCTGAAACAGTGCAAGTCCTTTTGATAATTGAGTTAGTCGGTCAGAAAACAATACATCCCACTCATCAGCAGTGGACTCATGCAGCCTTGAAACAGAAGGGCCAAACGCGTGGCCTGAGAGAATGCATATTTTTCTATTCAGCTATCTTTTATTTTACACTTACTACGGTTTTAATATTCGGGATGCTGCTAGGTTTGGAGTGGACATGACAGGCATTAAATAAATGACGCAACATGGCACACCGCATATGGTACTGTACACTCATTGAAAAAGAGAATGAAACATAGGGAATTAATTAATTCAATGTAATATGTGCTTTTCTCTGGGTTATCGTGATTAAATCTCGCGTGTGTCACGAAACCGGAGTGAACGAACAAATTCAAAAATGAATGGGAATTACTTTATTCGTCAGCATGTAGAAACAGTTCCCTGAAACCATTCTGTTGTCATCTGTTATCACGATGCTCTATCGAAATAATACCCTCGCAAGCTTGTCACAGTGTGTCAGATCGTCGCATGCCGCCCGGCTTGAAGTTTTGTGGGGCTTTTGGTTGGTTTAACCATACCACACAGTATTCGAAGTTTTGAGAACTCTGGTCGAGTCTTTAAATGTCGTTGGTTGAGATCCATAGGGCTGTCCTCTTCTTCAGTATGTGACTGGGTAGTTATCATGTCCCGTCCTCTCAAACAGACATCCGGCTGCTGATACGGTTTCCCAGTAGATAAAGCAAAGTGCATGTATGTAACCAACTTCCTATTCACCCCGTACGTATATGAAATAATGAAATGTTTACAAGCACCTGAAAAAACCCTCATCCATAACCACTAGTTATCCCTCGTAAATCCATGGAATGAATTTACGAAATGGATCGAGAATAATTAACAA
The DNA here is from genome assembly GCF_000150705.2 of Paracoccidioides lutzii. Classification (NCBI taxonomy): domain Eukaryota; kingdom Fungi; phylum Ascomycota; class Eurotiomycetes; order Onygenales; family Ajellomycetaceae; genus Paracoccidioides; species Paracoccidioides lutzii. Next base: position 80,035 of record NW_015440992.1, read on the forward strand.
ATGTCAACCACTAATCAACTTTTACGACCAGTCCCAAACGAAAGCTCTAGAGCCATGACGACTGTGGGCATCCGCTTCTCTTCGGCCCACCCGTCCCCAACAACAATGGATCACACCCATCATTCCGAGCCAAAGGGAAGCATAGGAGGAAGTAGCAGAAAGATTTTTTCCCCCAGTCCCATGGGGAACCCTTGAGAGGCAAGGTATATTCTGGTTGGTACGGCCAATAACCTTAATTTCGGGAAAAACTGAGCTTTCCTTCTTGCACCTGCGTTGCCACCGGTGTTAGTTACATGATGATACATACAGTAGGGCAATAACGCATCTTATCTTTTACTAAAAGAAGTCTGAAACGCCGTCCCTCCAACATCAAGAGAGTGAGGAACACCATTCATTTAGTCGGTATTCACATGAGGGACAAAACTCAAAGTTCCAAGAGAAGCGTCCATTCATTGATCGATTGAGGCTCAACTCAGGAGGCTAGAAATAACCCCTCCACATGAACCACGGTCCACGGGACAGGGTTTAAAATCTTCAAGGGCCCAGAGAGTGAATCTTCAAAATCCGCCTAACATATGATTTCATCCAATTTAACAAGAAACGTTAATTCGTATGCTCTATCCTTATTGTTCTTCTTTTTCCCGCCCGTAGATGTGAGAAGCAGCAGACTACTAACTATAGTGCTGCCACTCAGAACAGAATTACGTGGGATTAAAAAGGCGTGGGCACAAAAGTGCGAAAGAGGAATCCCACTCCCACGATGTTCATTGCGTCAATGGGGAGTGTGTCTGGCTGCTTAGCCTTGGTAGCAAATCAGGAGCCGGTGAAGGCGACTGAACAGGGAAGCGCGAAATGCATGTCCAAGGGAAGGCTTGAGGATGTTGTTGCGCTTAAGTATAGCTTGGCTTCAGATAAAGTTATATGCAAAGATATTGTACGTGTATATATTGTCTGTATTGTACAGTACAAAAAATATACAATACATACAGTCACAAAGTCAAGGCTTTCTCCTATTTCAGTGAATACGTTCAAATAAATCAACATGAGAATTCGCCTGCATATTTCAAGAGAGATTTATGTTTATTTTAACTTATTAATTCATTTCCCGTTCTGTTCCACTTACACAGGCAAGCAAGTTACAAAACGTCGTTCTTGCAGACTGAAGCAGGGAGTTAAAACATGGCGATTCTGCGCTGCTTATCTGGAGAATGCTTTCGATGTAATACATATATTTCAGCCTTTCTGGAATATCATGTAAGATACAACCCAAGAGATGCTTCTAAGATCTATCATTTCATGATCAGTTTAAAATCTTCTGTGACCATATATATAGCAATTACCAATGAAGAAAGGGGGATTCTCAATTCATCCCTTTTGATCTAAGCTACTACAGTTTCCTTGACAACTTAATAGTAGCTCTTTAAAGATCCAAGGTGATTGTGTGTAACTTCGCCCAGGAATGTTAAACGAGGGGAAGCCTTGCACAGGCTTTAGCTAAGCTTTTCTCGGGGATGGAAGTTAACAAGTTAGTTATGAAGTAGTTTTAACTACATAGTTACTTCAATCGTTCGTCTGGCAGAGGACGGTTGTCCCTCCAACCAAAACTCCCCTTTTCATACAGTAATACGATTACTATACAGCTTTGAAAATCCGGTACGTTTGAAGGCTTATTCGGTACCAAGGTCTCGATGAAGAGCCCTGAAACCGGCACCCAGCGCCATCATTCTTGCTCATTGACTCTTTGGTTGATCCCTGGTTCCTGTTGCTTTTGGATCTGGATTAATGATTTGAAGCCAGGACAATGTGCATGTATATTTAGCATGCCTTCCGGAAACAGCTTGAATGCTGGCTTTCAGTCTTTGCAGTTTCTTCTTCGCTTTGATGAATATGCGTTCCTTGGTTGGTCTGTAACTATGTACAGTACGTACTGTATATGTACATTTGTTTCTTTCATGATACATACTGTGCCTAATTTTTATCCCTTAACGGCACAAGTATGGTAAGCCAGGTCACTGGTTGCTGATTATTGCTAGGATTCTTTTCATTTGAATATACATTTATGGTCTGTGCTCCAGTTTCGTGTATTTTATTATGTTAGGAATGGATTTTATTTGTTTGGTAAGAAAGGGAGCAAATAAACTAGAAATAAGATCCCTTCTGCATTGTATGTTGTACGTAACCACGGCCAAACAATCCCCTTCTAGAAAATCCAAGAAAGAACCATAGATGCTTCTCAAACTGAGCCCCGCAGCATTAATGACAAGGGCATAAAAGTGGGCGGTCTCCCAAATGAGCTCCTCCATGTGCAATATGCTAAATGCAACTCCTTGTGTGGAGCGAAGCAAACTAATTGATTCAGCAGATGTCAAGTGGGCCGGCCCGGGAGTGAGCATCAATTATCCTTAATAATATAACGATGAAGCAGAATTCGAGGGAATGAAATTCATCATCCTCTTATGATAACAGCAGCTGAATGTCACAACATTAACTTCACAAGGCATTGAGAAACGTGGCAGCAACCAAAACTGCTTAGATGTTTCGAAATGCAAATTATAAATGCAAAATATATATATGAAGAAAAAGAATGAAAAACATTGAGCAGCTGGTCGCGGCGTAATCAAAACTGTCTGTCTACATTTCATCGACAATGGCACACGACGATTGGCTCCGGCACGCAGGAAAGATTTAATATTCCTCGCGCTTATTTTTAGTTACCACTAAAAACTAAATTACGTCATGGATTATGTTCAATACCCCTTTTCATTTCTTTGCTGGTTGTCTTCAATTTGATGATCAAGTGTGGGTCATAGCCATGAAATTATCAGGAAAACGGCTATGACGATGACTACAACGACTTTCCATGTATGGCAATGGAGTTGAGTTATGGATAAAAAATGAATGGGGGTGAAAGGGAGGTTCTGAGAAATCAATAATAATGGTGTAAATTCCTTCGTTCTCTGCTTATACTCAATCTTCTTTACGATTTGATCCATGGAAGCTAGGCTCTGTTGGATACGTAACTATACAGTATATAACGGAATGTAGTTTCTGATTCGGTACATACATAACAAGTACTACCTTGCAGCGGCAATCAGTTTGTTTCATTCCAATACATGGTTATTATAGGAACGTTTCTGTGCCTTGAACTTCCCCATGGTTCGGTTGAACTCTCAGATCGAAAAACCTTCAAGCTGTTTAAGACAACGTGAACGGAAAGGAGTAAATTCTTACCTCATGATCCGCTTCCATCGCTTCTATCCCGTTGCCTCCGTTGCCCCTGATGGCGGGGTTTTATATTTTCCTTCAAAATTTTCCGTCTGTGGTCATAAGCCGCTTAACGGCAGGTCGTATGCTCCTAACCTCCTCAACAAATTCCTCCGTCTAGGCTACTTACATGTATCTTGATACATAAAATACATATATATACATTCGTCTATTAATTGCCAATACTCTTCAGGTAAATGGATATTCAATTCACCCGCTGACTACTCGGTCAATTGTGTTGTGGTAGGTAATATTTAAGCATAAATTACTTGGTCGGTCATATTCGGATATGAAACTGGTCACCCCAAGAGTATAACGACTGTTTCTCCATGAAAATCTCCAACATCGCTAAGGACCATTAAATTCTCAAACCCGCCGCCACGGATGATCATTTCAGATCAAATACCTCTAGTTCAAAGTCATGCCACGGGAGAGTATGAACAAAATATAATAGCAATAACAAAAACAAAAAGCCGAACGATCGCATTTGACGTGAAACATCTTGGACAAGAATTTGCTCGAACTATCATAGTGTTTCCCAAGGTACTCCCTTCGAGCACTTTTTTCCAGGTTACATACATATTCTCGCCTTGCTGTGGTCTGCCTTTGAGTGCAATATATATACATATATATATAAACATTTATACACAAGATATCGTTGTGTCGGAACGCGGATTCTTGCTCGTGTTTGCTTGCGTGCTTGCGGGCTTGCTTTGCGGTAATGTATGTCAATTGAGCATCCATCATCCACCTTGGTTTTACGGTGTCAATCCAGTTTCTATACAAAATCTGTTTGTTTGCTGCTAGCTATCTCTAGCAATGACGCGCATAGCACAGGTTACTTGTTTTGATTATTTATTTTAAGAGCCGGATCTTTGAAAGTATAGAATGGAAAGAAAGTTATCGTTGCGCTTCGTGACGTATCCTCTCCCTTTTTCCTTATTTACTTCCTGGGATCTGTCATCTAACCCTAGTTGTCAAACCCTTCGGATTATTGTTAAAGTGATCACGAGGGACCTTTAATCTTTTCAGCTATTTCCCTTCCGTAGGTCCCTCATTTTCAACTAAGAGGCTCGAAAAACAGGAAGCTGTATGATGAAAATGATTGATTGGTCAACAGATGAACAAATTAAAATCTCTACATTGTTTCCTACGCGAGTATCACTATCTGGTTGCCTAGTTGAATGCTTGCCTACTTCCTGGATTGAGATTTCGTCCCACAGATGACGCTCCTGCCTGGTGTCGGAACATACAAAAAAAAAAAGAGAGAAGGAAATTTTACGGTCGGACGTCGTGCTCCTCCTTCGCATAGCTGTGCATAGATGGCAACAAGTTCTTGATATTATCTCCGAGTGGCTTTTGCTGTTTGGCTGATCGTGTTGGCACTTAACCCGGTCCTGCTGAGAGAAGTTGGATGCTTTAACTCCCAGTTGAGCCGCAGACAAGGCTTAATTAAGCTGGCCGCGGGGATATCGCTAGTCTGAATCAAGACTAGCGGGATCTTATAGCAAGATTCATTCTCCGCCAATCAGTGCGCAGCTCTGAGAGTGAGATCTTGACCGAGAGCCAGCTCTCTTAAATTCATTTTCCCACACTTCACTACTTTGTATTCCTATGAGACATAATTTGCCCCATTTGGTGTATGTTTTCCGGTGACCATACCTTTGGTCAGGGGAAGAGCATGATAAAAGGCTTACCGTTGGCACGGGCAGAATGTGAGGAGGACCCGCTCCGTGTAAATCCGTGCTGAATTTAAGAGAAGCCACCAAGAATGCTTGAAGGCCGAAATCCTAATAGCTAATCAACTAGCAATAAACACAACTAGCAATATACAGTCTATGATATCATTGAGTGTCATTGCTTAAAGATATCCATCACGACACTGCTTTCCGCCCTCTCCTCACGGCCAGATTCACTATCTCCATAAATACCAGAAATATCAAACATTCACCGGACATTTTTTGCATGCAGGCAGAACCCCTCTTACCCAATAATCTCAGCGCAGAGCTAGCAAGCTACTTGCCCCAAAACATCACACCCCTCTCTCTCACCAACTTACCCGCTAATTACCGACGAATTGCACCATTTATTCTGGATTAACTACTGATGAACTGACCCCTGACTGAAAAATAAATCCCACTGACGTGGCAAGCTCCAAATGGAGTCTCCCAGCAACTTGGGGAACCCTGACATTTACGTTACTGAGTACTGAGCCTCGAGGTTGTGAACGGTTCCTGGCAATCACCCCTCGTTCCAGCATATCAGAATAGGCTATGACTATACCCCTCATCGCCCTCAGCTCCATACACTATATACTCCAGCATAATCATACCAATCTATTGGTATCAATGCTGGTATGACGGGGGGATAGAGCCATGACATTCCTATTTATGTTTTCCTCGGCCCTTGCTTGATGGGAACACACAGACCAGCCAATGCGAGATATTTCAGTTCTTCTTCCACTCGCAGGTAACTATAGAGGTTCAGAACGAAAATGATTGGCGATCCTGGTGGCTAGTTTTTCTTGTGATATGACTGGAGAGACCTCTGCTCTGCATATCTGGATAGAGCTATGTTATTTTGCTCGGACGCGCGATGGGTTTTTGAATTTGTATACAAAAGTTTCAATGCCGAATGATGGATCAAGAATCGGGAAGGAAATTCCCAAAATTTCTCTCCACCTAATACATGTCTCGATGAACGATGAATACACCGTCAGAACTGGGAAGGAGAAGTGGCTAGTGCTAAAGATTGCAAGAATATCGGGTTTGTATATCTGTATGCCTATCTACAGTGTGTCGACGCTTCCCACTTTAAATGTTCGTTTTCGAGGGCAGACAGGACGGTACACGACAGGAATATGTCGTCAATTAGCGGAAACCTTGAAAGCGAGGGGAGCTTTTACACCAAACATGTCTTCTTTTCCTTCCAAATGTCTTAACAGTTGAAGAATCAAAGCTTGTCTGAATGAAAGGACAATTAATCAAAATAAAAGATTTTCCCCTCCCGTTTGCCCATTGTATTTATGTGAAGGATAGATTGCTTGATTGATTATGTAGCGATCACTAGCTACGCGGAAGTTATATACAGTGCGGATTACATAAGGAGGATAGGCCTGACACTCCCACTCACTGATGTAACTGTACGCGAGATTACATACAAAAAATAGCCTGTAGCTAGGTATTAGTACATAATTTGACTGGAAAACCTGTATTGTTGAAAAATCAGTCATTTCCTCCATATATTCATTTCTATCTGCTTACTGTGTCTTCTAATATCTGTCATCATAGAGTGTATCTAGTCACTTCAAGCAGCTTGATCAGCCTGTCTGCTGTGTTCTCAGCAGACAGAATATAATCAATTGAGATTTTATTCTTACAGACAAGATTCTGAAGAGTATGAAAGTAGACCTCTATATGCTAAGATTAGTGTGAAATAGTCTCACTTTTAGTCAGTTCAATCACTGATTCATTATCTGTCTGAATTGTATACATCAGCTTATTGACTAATGATTTGATCAGACTGTCATTATCATCAAGATTATTGAGTCAGGATGGCATGAAGTCAGTATCCTTTAGCAATTCCTAGAGGCAAACAAGCTCATAGACAGCCTCTAAGGATGTGATATATTTGACCTCAGTAGATGATTTTGAAACATCTATCTGCTTGCTGCTTCATCAAGCAATGAGACTCTCTGCTATATAAATGATATATCTGATGATGAAGTAAGAACCTTGATCACAGTCTACTCAATCAGCATCAGTGAACATCACAGATTCTATATTCACATCTTTTCAGTAGAACACATCTATGTCAGGTGTGTCTTATAGATATCTAAAAATTCACTTGATATAAGAGGTTGAACTCTTAGATTTGCTCTGGCTAGCTGACTCAGCCTAGCCATCATTCACATATGCGCATATGATCATGCTATATGAGCTTGCTTAAGCTTGAGTTCTCATCTCATTCTTTTCTTTCATTTCTCAAGCAATTCATTCTTGTTTTATAGGAGGACTAGTCTCTAGTTCTTAGAGCTTAACCCTTTACATTATGAATTGCTTCACTTCTTTCATTGATAGGCCACTGGGAGCCTTAATTCTGTATTATGAAGCTCAGCAAATGTGCTGACATATGATAGACTATTAAGAGTCTTAAATCCTGCATTATGAAGTTCAGTGATAGCACTGATATATGAATAGACTGGATTAGCAATCATGCTAACAAACAAATGAGCAACATTGAAAATGTCTAGCTGAATGAGATAAAGTAGCAGACTTGTACAACAAATGAATCAACATGAAGTAATGAGCTGAGACATCCTCAGCAGCTTCAAACAACAATGGATGATCTTTCTCCAACAGCAGAAACAGGTCCAGTGTGAGAACAGAGATTTAATAGCAGCTCAGCAAGCTGAAATAGCTAATCTATGACAAGCTTTGAACATTTCAACATCAATTCTCTCTCAATTGAACTCACAATCACTCATTGCAGTCAGAAGATCAAAGATCAAGCTATCAGACTGTGAGAAGTATGATGATTCTAATCTGAAGCACTACTCTCAGTGAGAGCTAAAGCTTCAATCAAAACTTAAGATCAATAGAAAAGCTTTAGATAATAATGAGAAATGTGCTTGGTATGTGTACTTAAGACTGAAAGAAATGACAGCAGCTCAAGTTTATCTCTGAGTTGAGAATAATAAGAACAAGATCAACTTCACAGTAGAGAGCTTACTGAAGCAGACATGCATGCTCTTTAGTGATTCTGCACAACAGAAAAAGGCTATGCAAAAGCTCAATAATCTACAACAGAGTAGAAGAGCTCTCTTTGACTTTCTGCTCAAATTTAATCAACTACTGCTGGAAGCTGATGGTCATGGATGAGATGATTATGTTAAAAAGAGGTATTTGAAATCTACTCTAAGCATGAAGCTGAGAGAAGACATGATGAGTGTAAGAGAATTATCTCTCTACAAGAATTACTGCAGAGAGCTTAGATTAGTTGATCATCAACTCTTTGAGCTTAAGACTTTAAGACAGTGATCTAAACATTGTGAGAACAGATCTTCTTTGAATTATACAACATCTAATTCATACTCTCTACTTTGTCATGCTGTTCTTGACTAATGAAACCAGTCTCAAGCTTTCACTGATAATCTGATGAATCTCTCTTCTGATGCTGTGACCTCAAGCACTCACTACATCAAATTGATAAATCAGACAGAGGTTAATTGATGAAGAGAGCAAGGCCTGTGTCTGAGATGCAGAGTTAGAGATCATATGATTAAGAACTTTCTGTTCAAATCTCTCAGACACCCTGCCACTCTCATAATAGCTAAGATGATTTCCAAGCCAGTACTGAACAACAATGATGTGGATATGAGTGAGGATTTGAGAAAAGAGTAGCTCTAATCAAAAGACACTGGAAGGAGCAAAATAAGAAGCTTTTGAGAAAGCAATAAAGAAGATTTAAATCTAAGATGATATTCAACAGATGTGAGCTAATTCTTTTTAATACATCTTTTCCACATCTACTTCATTGATATAGCTGATGCATCTCTCATTGAAACATCACATAATCTCATTGAGTTTGCAGATGATTATATGAGGAAGGTCTGTGAAGTGTTGAAGTGAGCTCAAGTAAAAATAACAGATGCTCAGCAATCTCAAAAGAACTACACAAATAGATGAATAGACTTAGCTTCAAGCTTTCAATCTGGAGATAAGGTCTGATTGAGCTTAGAGAATATAAGAACTAATCATTCATGCAAGAAGCTGAATGTAAAATACAATCAATATACTATGCTAAAAAAAATAGAATCTCATATTTACTGACTGAATGTCTCACTCAGCATTCATAATATCTTTAATGTAAAGCTTCTACATGCTGTGATAATGAATTCTCTGCTTAGTCAGAGGCAAACTGACTGGCAGCCACTCACTATAGAGATCTCAGAAGAATCTGAGTTTGAGATTGAGGAAATTTGAGGTGAATGAATCTATCAGAGGAAAAAGCAATACCTTCTTAAATGAGTAGGTTGGGCTGAGTCTACATGGAATGACATGAGTCTCCTACAAGAAGTGAAGACTTTGAACACTTGAGAGTCCTCTCAGCAGGCAAAATTAAATGTAAAGAGAGCTTTAAATAGTCATAAAGACCTGCAACAAAGAGAGAGAAAAGGAGTATTATAAGAGGTTAAACTCTTAGATTCACTCTGGCTGACTGATTCATACTAGTCATCATTTGCATGTGTGCATATGATCATGCTATGTGAGCTTGCTTAAGCTTGTGTTCTTATCTCATTCTTTTCTTCTCTTTCCTAAGCAATTTATCTTTGTTATATAGTAGAACTAGCTTCTAGTTCTTAGAGCTTAACCCTTTACAGAATTCTAATAATATATATATTTTATCTGATACTCTCTCTATATTCAGAGGTATTATGAATGATCTGAAGCTTGAATCACTGGCATACTTAACAGTCTCAAAGCTCAGAGTGATATCAACAGATTATAATCTGAATACTATATCACTGAGTCTTTTCAACTGTGATAATGTGAAGCAGCTAATTAATCTGAAGGATCTGAATACTGATACCTTCATTTTGTCCTCATCAATTTGACTACTCATAATTATGCTGAAGCAGCTACTGATTGATGAGTGATATCAGTGATTGAGTCATATTGATAAGAAGAATCTAATTAAAATGTTGTAAAAGTTCTGTTTCAGAATTGCCATCATCAGTCTGAAGAAGCTCTTATTCTGTGCTATGTATGTTAAAGTCAAGTATAAATGTGCAAGTTATAAAAATGCTCTGCTATGTCATGCCACTCAAAAAAATCTTAAGATCTGTGTAGATCTATTTGAAGGTAAAGAAATACTTGATAATGAAAAAGATACACCATCTTATGCAAATAAGAAGCTCATGATGATGATCACTGACAATGCCATGTGAATGTGATAGACCTTTCTATTGAAGCATCACAATGAGGCTCTAAAATATATATAAACCTTCAATCAATTTATGAAGAATCTGCTCAATCATAGTGTTGTGATTATTCCCTCTAACTGTAATGAGTTGAATTCAAACACCATAGCCACCTATATGATGAGTAAGAGTATTAAATGAGAATCAACCTCATCTCACACTCTGCAGCAAGATAATATGTTTGAACATTCTATTGGCCTGATTATCAAAAAAGCTCAAATATTATTAATAGATTCCTCCTCCCCTCCCCTAAATGTGAGGTGAGGTGGTAATTGCAGTGACTGAAATACTTAATCTTATGTCAACATCAGTTAAGCTCTATAATGATATAGAAAATCTGAATCTAAAGCTGGTTATCTCATATGAAGCTTGGCTCATGGCCCTGCTCTCTGCACACAGGATTCACTGATGAGAGTGCAAGACTTATTTAAAAATAGTGCTCAAGCTGAATATGAAGATGGCCTCATAATTGCAGAAGCTTATATTTACCGGCTATGATGACTTTACTAATTATAGATTGATCAATCCTTCTAATGATCATCTTTACACATTGAAAGATGTGATATTTCAAGAAAATCTTCATTTGATAGATTCTCTAGCTTTATCTGAGTAAGATGTCAAGAATCTGCCTTCTGCTGCTCATATGACTGCAGTTGCAATTCTCTCCACTCAACACAATTTATCAACAGATATTTTCATAATGAACAGAGAGTTTCTATCTGCTTCTTCAGTATTTCTACACTCTACAAATAATTGATGAATAGACTATGAGATTACTGCATGAATGCTAACATTTTTGATGTGAAATATTACTGCCCTCTCAGGGTCTGCTTTTAAGATAGAGAATTCTCTGATGCTCATTGAGAATATTACTTCAATGAAAAAAATCTTAGTGAGAGATTTCACTGACAATTTGACTGATGTTCTCACAGACTCTGAGATCATCAGCTTGTCAGTTTCAAAGAATCTCACTCAGACTCAGGTGTCTTCAGATTGAAAATATTACTTTCATGCTTGCATTAAGAAGATTAATCACCTCAAGCAGATTGGTACATGGTGACTAGTTGAATGAACCCCAGATATGATGATTCTACATGGCTAATGAGTATTCAACAAAAAGATTAATGATATAGATAAAATCAAATGATGTAAGATTTACTGATTAGTCTGTGACAATTATCAAGAAAAGAGTATCAACTATTCAAAGACATTTGCATCAGTTGTATCAATATCTACCTTCTGAGCACTTATGATGATCTTGATATTCTGAAAATGATATATTCTGCAGATCAATATGATTACAGTGTTCTTAAATGCCTTGCTTCCTACCAATGAACATATATATATACATCAACCCACCAGGTTCTTTAATGGATGTGATAATCTGATATGTGAATTGATACAGAAACTATATGATCTGAAGCAAGCAGCACTATTATGATATAAGAAGCTGTGAAAAATACTATTGAAAATAGACTTCTGCATCAGTTCTCATGATGCTGATTTTTTTATAAATGATATCTACAAGGTTTATATAATCATCTATATGAATGATGTTCACCTATACAGTCTGAATATATCAGATATTGAATGGACAAAAGCCCAGATCATCACTAACTATAAGATCAAGAATGTGAGTGAATTGAACTGGTATTTAAAAATGAAGATTGATCAGAACGCTGAATCATTATCACTATCCCAGTCACTGTTTATAAAAAATCTGTTTGAGAAATTATCAATGAATGACTACTACCCAATATCCTTCTTTATGAAGAAGAATGTTGATTTCATGAGTGATAATAAAGAATCAATTGCTTATACAGTGGAATTTACATTATATTTCTATCAATCAGGGGTTGACTCTTTGCATTATCTCACTATCAACACATATTCTGATATAAGCTTTGCTGCTGACTTTCTAGAGAGATTCAGCTCTCATTCTACCTCAAAGAATTGAGTAGTATTCAAGTGTAAAGGGTTAAGCTCTAAGAACTAGAGGCTAGTCCTCCTATATAACAAGAACGAATTGCTTGAGAAAGGGAAGAAAAGAATGAGATGAAAACTTAAGCTTAAGCAAGCTCACATAGCATGATCATGTGCACACATGTGAATGATGACTAAGCTGAGTCAGTTAGTCAGAGTAAATCTAGAGATTCAATCTCTTATAATACTCTTCTTCTCTCTCTTTGTTGCAGGTCTTTACAACTATTTAAAGCTCTCTTTATATCTAATTTTGCCTGCTGAGAGGTCTTCTAAGCATTCAAGGCCTTCACTTCTTGTAGAAGACTTGTGTCATTTCATGTAGACTTAGTCCAATTTACTCATTAAACAAGGTATTACTTTTTCCTCCAGTAGGTTCATTTGCTCTGAATTTTCTCAATCTCAAACTCAGATCCTTTCAGAATCTCTATAGCAGGTGACTGTTAGTCAGTTTGCCTCTGACTAGACAGGGGATCTGTCACTGCAGCATGTAGAAGCTTTACATTAAAGATATTGTGAATGCTGACTGAGATGTTCAGTCAATAAATATGAGATTCTATCTTTTCTAGCACAGTATATTGATTGTATTTTGTGTCCAGCTTCTTGCAAAGATGATTAGTTCTCATGTTCTCTAAGCTCAATCAGACCTTATCTCCAGGTTGAAAGCTTGAAGCTGAATCTCTTCATCTATTCACATATTTCTCTTGAGATTGCTGAGCATTCATCATTTTTACTTGAGCTCACTTCAACACTTCACAGACCTTCCTCATATAATCATCTGCAAACTCAATGAGATTATATGATGTTTCAATGAGAGATGCATCAGCTATATCAATGAAGTAGATGTGGAAAAAATGTATTAAAAAGAATTAGCTCACATCTGTTGAGGCAGTATCTCTATTATTGATGATCAGCTCTGCTAGAGAGAGTCATTCATGCCAGTCATCCTGTTGAAAGCTAATGTACTTGTGTAGATAGATTTTCAGAGTCTGATTCATTTACTCTGTAGCTCTGTCAGTCTCTGAGTGATAGACTGTGAAGAGTCATCTCTTAATGCCTAATTTCTCACACATTCAAGTTCAAAACATGCTTGTGAAAGCTGACTCTCAATCTGACACTACTATCTTAGAGATGCCATGTTAAGAGATGATGTTGTGAAGAAACACTCTAGTCACTATCTCTACATCAGTTTTCTTAACTGCTTTTAATATAATCCTCTTGATCAGTCTGTTCATTATAATCATGATGTTTATGTATCTTTTAGATCTCAGTAAGTTCATGATAAAGTTCATGGAAAGCTCCTGTCACATGTGTTCAGGAATGAGGAGAGGCTTAAGCAGTCCCTGACATTGATCTCTTCATGCAGTGTTTGATCTGCAAAGATGACAGTTTCTGATCATTCTTCTCACATTGATGATATAGCCTGACCAGTAGAACTCACATCTTAGAACTTCTGCTATTTGCTCTCACCCAGAATGACTGATAAGAGATGAGTCATGAGCCTCATGCACTAACCTAGTTTGAAGAGGTTTGAAGTCTAACACTCACTTATAATCTCAAAAAAGAAGCTTATTATTCTCATTTAAAGGGCACTCAGAGACAAAGATCTTAATGTTAAGTTTAGAAGAAAATCTGAATCTTCTCTCATGAAGAGTCTGCTTTAGACACTACAGAATCTTATCATTTTTTTGAGTCTAATTTCACTGAGCTAGAAGAAACATGTTAGATTTCACACTGGCAGCAGCCACTATTGATTTCATTTCAAGTGCCAGTATATTAAACTTAAGTAGTTGAGCTTGCCTCTGCTTGATTCTGTCATCATCAGCACTCTGTGACATGTTCTACTCTCTTCACAATAGAATGTCTGATTCAGTGTTCAACTTCCCTGGCCAGTAATCAATTCTGAAGTTGAATCAATAGAGAATATTCATTCAATGTAGCTGTCTTTCATTTAGTCTGTGTGTAGTCATGAAGTATTCTAGATTCTTATGATCTGTGAGAATCTTGAATTTCTTTACACTTTGTAGCTCAGTGTCTTATTTCTTTAAACACTCAATTATCACTAATAACTTCTTATCATGAATCTCATAGTTGCATTCTGCAGGTGAATGCTTGCAAGAGAAAAAGATACATGAGTGTAGAATGCTCTGCTCATCATATTGTAGCAGCACTCCTTCTGAGATGTAATCTAAGAAGTTCATTTTCAATATAGTCTCACAGTTAGAGTCAAATTGAAGCAGAATTGAAGCAGAGATAAACATTGATTTTAAATGCTTAAAAGCTTTCTCAGACTTGCTCATTCATAAAAAAGGAACATTCTTGCATGTAAGAATCATCAGTGAAATTGCAATCTTTGAGAAATCCCTGATAAATTGTCTATAGAAATTGACAAAGTTTAAAAATCCTCATATATCTTTAAGAGTAGTAGGTGTTGTCTATTTCAAAACAGCTTTAATCTTCTCTGAATTCATTTATATACCCTTGTCTGCTTCAATGATGAATTCAAGATATTTTGTGCTGTTCATCTCAAACTCACTCTTTCTGATGTCTGCCTGCAGACCTGCTTTTCATAGATGTATAAGCATCTTTTGTATATGCTTGCAATGCTTCTGTAAGCTTCTTGAAGAAAATATCAAGATGTCATCTAAATAGACCAAGCAGAAGTCATCCAGATATTCACATAATGCTCAGTTGATATATTTTTGAAATATGTTCAGAGCATTGGTCAAACCAAAGAATGTAATTAGCTACTCAAATAGCTTGTATCTGATTCTAAAGACTGTCATCCACTCATCATCTTCTGTGATTTGAATCTTATGAAAAGCTGCAATAATATTCAGCTTAGTGAATCATTTAGTCTGTCTAATTCACTGTAAAGTCTCACTGATTAATGATAGAGGATATTGATCCTTTCAGATGATTTTGTTAAGAGCTTGATAGTTTATACAGCATCTTAGCTCACTCTCAGACTTCTTTGCAAATAGTACAGAAGTAACTATAGTAGAGTTGCTCACTCTAATAAATCTCTTATCTATATAATCTGTAAGAGTCTTTCACAAAGCCAGTAGTTTCTCTTGAGACATATTATATAGTGAGTCTTAAGAGGGTTATTCTATGCTATCATCAGTCTTTTTAATCAGTTCAATTCTATGATCTCTACCTGGGCCATGAAGTGGGGTTAGAGTGTTGGTGACTTTCTTATTAAATATGTTTAAAAACTCATGATAATGTTCAGGCAGCTTTTCTCTAGGATTAATCTTTGATTTTACTTCTAGAGTCTTTTGAATGTCAGTCAAACTGACAGTGAAGATCTTGATGTTTCACTTCTCTTGAGTGCTCACAAGCTTAGAGAAGCTTATAGCAGAGATGGAAATCACATCAGCTTTTGCATTTGAACTATAATCTACCTCTATGCCACTCTCTTCAAATCTCACAATTCTTTGATGAGAAATCACAGTCACCTTTTGCTGGGCCAGCCAGGGGTCAGCTAGATACATATCATGATCATGTAATCTATTCACCATGTAGAGAAAGGCTCATTCAGTTATGTGACCATCTATATCAATTTGAATACCAGTAACCATGCTCATGGAGATTCCCATAAAGTCTTCAAAGCCAGTTATATTAACAGAGGGAACTTCAATGCAAGAGAGCTTATGCTTGTTAACATAGAATTGAGAAATAAGATCATAGATATTACATTCACTGTCTATTATTACTTTAGTCAAAAAGACATTATCTACTAAAGCATCAACAGTGAAGGGTTTAAATATCATCTTAGATTTAAATCTTCTTTATTGCTTCTTTATAAACTTCTTATTTTGCTTCTTTTAATGTCTTTTGATTGAAGCTACTCTTTTTCTGAATCCTCACTCACATTCACATTGTCATTATTCAGTACCAGCTTGGAGATCATCTTAGCTATTATGAAAGTGGCAGGGTATCTGAGAGATTTGAATGAGCAGCTCTTAATCATATGATCTCCAGCTCTGCATCTCAGGCACAGGCCTTACTCTCTTTGTTGATTAATCTCTGTCTGATTTATCAATTTGATGTGATGAGCACTTGAGGTCACAGCATCAGGAGAGAGATTCATCAGATTATTAATGAAAGCTTAAGACTAGTTTCATCAATCAAGAACAGCATGATGAAGTGGAGAATGTGAATTAGACATTGTATGATCTGAAGAGAATCTGCTCTCACAATGTTTAGACTACTGTCTTAAAGTCTTAAGCTCAGAGAGTTGATGATCAATTAATCTAAGCTTCTTGCAGTAATTCTCATAGAGAGATGATTCTCTTACACTTATCATGCCTTCTCTCAGCTCCATGCTTAGAGCAGATTTCAAATATCTCTTTTTAATGCAATCATCTCATTCATGACCACCAGCTTCCAGCAGTAGCTGATTAAATTCAGGCAGAAAGTCAAAGAGAAGTCTTTTACTCTGTTATAGATTGTTAAACTTTTGCATAGTCTTTTCCTGTCATGCAAAATCATTAAAGAGCATGTGTGTCTGCTTCAGTAAGCTCTCTACTGTGAAGTTGATCTTGTACTTATTATTCTCAACTCAGGGATAAACTCAAGCTGCTGCCATTTCTTTCAGTCTTAAGTACACATATCAAGCACATTTCTCATTATTATCTAAAACTTTTTTATCAATCTTAAGTTTTGATTGAAGCTTTAGCTTTCACTGAGAGTTGTGCTTCAGATTAGAATCATCATACTTCTCACAGTCCAGTAGTTTAATCTTTGATCTTCTGACTGCAATGAGTGGTTGCAGGTTCAATTAAGAGAGAGGATTGATGTTAAGATATTCAAAGCTTGTTGTAAATTAGCTATTTCAGCTTGCTGAGTTGCTATTAAATCTCTGTTCTCACACTGAATCTGTTTCTGCTGTTGGAGAAAGGTCATTCATTGTTGTTCAAAGCTGCTGAGTGTGTCTCTGCTCATTGCTTTGTATTGATTCATTTGTATATTTGTTGTACAAGTCTGCTGCTTTATCTCATTCAGCTAGATGTTTTCAATGTTGCTCATTCATTTGTTAGCATGATTGCTAACTCAATCTATTCATATATCAGTGCTATCACTGAACTTTGTGATGCAGAATTTAAGACTCTCAATAGTCTGTCATATATCAGCACATTTGCTGAGCTTCATGATACAGAATTAAGGCTTCTAGTGACCTATCAATGAAAGGAGTAAAGCAATTCATAATGTAAAGGGTTAAGCTATGAGAACTAGAGACTAGTCCTCCTATATAACAAGGACGAATTGCTTGGGAAAGGGAAGAAAAGAATGAGATAAGAACACAAGCTTAAGCAAGCTCACGTAGCATGATCATGTGCGCATGTGCAAATGATAGCTAGGCTGAGTCAGCCAGCCAGAGTGAATTTAGAGGTTCAGCCTCTTATAAATTCAAATTCACATAGAAGATGTTATTTTCTATAGGTGCTATTATCTCAAAGTAATTTCTAGCATCCACCTGCAGATCACAGTGAATGTAGCTCTAGCACTTCAATAGGCCAGTGGATATGAGATTGGCAGATAAGCCTGGCACCAAATAGATGTGATCAAATTCAATTAATCTTTCCTTGACTGGGATAGAGGCGACTCCAATTCCTTGAACCTTCAAAGTAGCCTTATTAACTACTTGAATTGTAGGGCTGCTAACCTCTGTTATTCAGAAAAATTGTGATCAATTATCCACAATATGACATATAGCCTCACTATCTCATATGATGAGTAGGTTGATGATTGGTTCAGCAGAGTACATAGATACCTCAATGACCTGCACTAGATTCATCATTTGAAATGTCTCAGAGCTGTCATTTGCAGTTGACAAAGTCTTTTTGCCTTCACTACTCTTCTTATTATTATATTTCTCTATTATCACTATATTAATAGTTCTTCATTCTTCAGAAGCACTATTTGAATTGACTGCCCAGCAGAGTCTGTCATGATGATGCTCATATTTCAGGCAGTTTGAGAGATCAGAATTTGAACATTCACCTATTCAATAGTCTTCATGTCCCCTGGGTCAGCCTCACAGGCTAAAATATTTTGAATGTTGCTGCTATTATTAGAATCTATAGCTGTGTTTTCAGCCTGAGCTATGTTGACTGAAGAATTAGTCATCTGAACAGCCTTCTTGACCTCTTTGAGAGAGTTCAATCAAGAGTGTATTTCCTCCATGATTGAATGAATGTCTAATATGACAGACTTTGATTTGAACTTTTATACCTCTTCAATTTTCTTTTGCATATAGTTTCATCATATATTGAGAAGTGCAGAATAGAACACGTGGAATATTATATCATTTGACAGTAAAATATCAAGTATTTCTAATTTCATAATAATGTCATTGAACTTATCAAAAAATATATGTACATCAGTGACTTAGGCATTACTCATTGATATAAACACCATGACTGCTTCTCTGCAGAGCTGTGTTCTCAGAATAAAGAACTTCTCCTCAACTGTACATCAAAGGGAATAAGTGATCCTGCCTTTATCATTCTTTAAAGTAAGAAAAAAAAACTTGAACTTGTAATAAATACTATTAAAAAATAAAAAATATTTTAAATTTATAAAACTATAAAACTATTTAATATATTATATTTAACTCTAATCTATAAACTTTATAATCAACTTCTATATATAAATTTACTTACAAATTTATATATATTATCTTCTGTTGAAGAGAATAAACTAGTTCAATCAATGTTAAATTTAGCTAAATAAGAATTTCTTTTTTGATTAGTATTTACTGAGAATATAACTAATTATTTTCATTTGTTATAGTATTTTATTACTACTCTTCTTAGATTAATAAGAACTAGATTTTGAGACTAATTAAATATTATATAGAGATTTAAAACTGCTATTCCAGATATTATAATTATAATTAGAATAAATATAAAGATATAAAAATTATTCAGAGCTAATTTAAGATCTTGAAAGATATAATTACTAAGTATATAATTTTATTAAAAGATTTATGCAATTTTGATAAAACAGATTTTATAATAAAACTCAGTGCAATTACTAAGATTATTAGTAGTAGTGAGTGCTATGATCAAACTAAGTTACTATAGTTTAAAAATCAAAAATAAATTACTATAATTGAGTTAATTAATATGTCAAAATAATTTCTATTATTATATATCATTCTTAAAGATTAAGATCTATTTTAAAAGTAGTTTTAAAATTATTCTATAGGCTGAAGACTTGATATCAATTCTAATGACTGAATTATCAATAAAATATATATTAAATAATATATATAAGTATTTATTTTAGAAGTAAAATTATATCAAATTAACTTTTATATTTTTCTTATTTTGAACATATATAGTAGTTATCTTATCTCAAAATTTAAATAAATCTACAAGAATAATAAAATTATTACACTCTGCATATCATCTAAATCATCATATCTTTTATAGTTATCAAATATGAGTGTTTTAACAGTTATAAAATAAGTATATAGAAGTTTAATTCAATAGTGAATACATATTAAAATTAATATTATTAAGAAGTTTAACTTCTTATATATTTATTTTACAGTCTATATAAAAGTTTTTAAAGCTCAGACTATTCAAAGTGACTTTATAATTATTATATCAGAGTTCAATTAAAGTTAGAATAATAATAATATAATAGCTTTAATTTATATATTTAATTTATATAGCCTATGATAAGAAAACTAAACTAAAAATTAGAATAAAGAATGAATGAGTAGCTAAATATATAAAGATGATGGAATCAGATTGAATTAATCTTTGAAATGAAATGATTGAGTATAAGATTGAATCAACATGAGCAATCAAATATAATTGAAGTTGAAATAGATCAACCTTGAGAGCATAGTAAAGCAGATCAATCTTAATCTATATATAAGCAGCTGCGCTATCACATACTAAAATAGTATTATTTCAATCTGATTACATTATTTAGCAGCTGTATATTTAACTCTGTATCTCTATATTATTATCTAGAAGATTTAGTATATTATTTTAAGTACTACAAATAATTAGTAATTTATGATAATTGAAGAAGCAGATGAATAAAATTAAAAGTATTATAAAGAAATATCAGTAGTTTTAAGATTTAATAGAAGATTTTAATCAAATTATCAAGATTTATAAATATAATATAATTAGCACTACTATTATAATAAAGTAATATCAGAATATATTCTATATAAAGTAGATAAAAAAGTAAAAATAAAATAGATCTAAATATCAAATTCAATATACAAAGAGTTTAATAAGAAATAAAACTCAGAATCTTATTATATTCTTTACTGTATCTATTAAGCAGAAATATATTCAATTTTGTAAATTGTTTATTCTGATTTTGAATTATAAATATATATTTTATCATACTACAGCAATTATAATACTCTCAGATATATAAGATTAAAATACTCTCAATCACATATAATTTAATTTAATTTAATTGAGTATTATAATATAGAAATATTTGAATTAAAATCTAGTTAGTTGAGATGTGCTGATTTTGATAATCTGTTTAGTGTAATAGCTCACTTAGTACAAAATTATATGAGAATAAAAACCTAGTATAGAAAGTTTTAATATTATAATTACTTTCTCTTTTATAAATATTAATTTTAACATCTCTAGAAGATAATTATTTATAAATATATATAAAAATATAAGATATTTATTGATATATAAATAAAGATATAAAGTATTTATTAATAAAAATAATATTATTTATAATATTTATTAAATAATATAAGAGGCTGATTTTATAAGATGATTATTATAAGAGTATTTACTATTATAAGAATAAAGAAAAAAGATATCTTTTATTTATTTAATTTTTCTTTCTTTATAATCTTACAATTCTATAACTAATAATTATAATTTATAAAAAAACTAAGAATATTTTAATAATATTTTTATTAAAAATTTTTTTATATTAGTTTATTATTTTATTTTATTATATTTTATTTTATTTAATTTAAAATAGAAGTTAAATCAAAATTGAAATTATAAATATTACTTTTATTAAAAGATTATTAAATGATATATTCTTCTAAGATAAAACTCTTTAAAAGTATAGATTGATTGCTATTTATTAGTTAAAATAGTAGAATAGTTAAATTATAAATTAATTAAATAGATATCATAGTTACTAACTGAATATATATTAAATAAATAATAATAATAATAATACTAATAATAATTTATTAATATGATAGAATATATTCTTTATATTATAGATATTTTTTGTGAGTGATACTTATTTAAACTAAGTAATTTATTTATAATATATAATTTTTCTCACTGTGAAAAGCACTGTAGCTCTTATCATTTTGCATATAAATCATGTATTTAAGTGAGTATTGAGTATGTTTTTAACTATTGTATCAAAGAGATCTTTGTACTATTATTGTGATGATTGATTGTTGCTTGTCTAGCTTATTTTCTCTCCTAAGTTAAGTTAACTACTTGTTTTTTGAGACTTTTTATTCTTTGTAGAGTGGGTGTGATTAGTGAAGATTTTATATTATCAGATTAAGCTATTGTATCTAATAGCAGTGTTAACAGTCTTCTTTTGTGCTGCTTATTTAGTAAAAGTTTATACTGCTATTTTAATTAATGTTACTTATTATGCTTAGTATTAAAGTGAGACTACTAATATATTAATAGTATTTTTCAAGAATGAGAAGTGAGAGAATATAGAAAAAGAAGTTATTTATGATATAAACAACTTTAAGTTGACTGAAAAGAAAAGTGTTAAGCTTGAGAAGAAAAGAATTGCTATATCTGAGTAGTATATAATGACTGTGGTAATTGTAAATAGAAATTAAATCAATGAAAACTAAAAATATATATTTGAGCATCTTGACTTATTCTATTAATTTATATAATAGTGAATTAAATTTTTTATAAAAATTTAATAATTTTTAATACTTCACTTGTCTCATTAAAATTATATAATCAAAAAACTTATTTGAAAAAAAGTAGTAAAAAGTGTGTATACCTGAGACAGAATTAACATTTAGTATATTTTTTAGATTGAGTTTGATATACTTGTTGTTATAATTTCTATTATTTAAAAATATTAAATATCTCAGTATGTTAAATATTTTCAAGAGATTTTTATATATTATTAAAAGATTCATAGCTTTCTTATGCTAATAATAGATCTGAAAAGCACTGATATGATTCTAGAATAATTCTAACTAATAAAGTAGAAAATATAACTAGACATGGCATCTATCTCAATCTTAATAATCTTTGAGCCTATCATTATAATTTTCAAAAACTATATATTTACTTTTAAGCTTTATATCAGTGATTTAAATCTCTATATAAGTCTCTAAGTCTCTCACTAAAATCTTTATAACTTTGCATTTGCTTTTAAACTTTATATCAATAGTTATTAAATCTATATACAAGCCTTTGAGTCTTTGAATAAATTTTTTAGAGACTTTATATTCACTTTCAAATATCATATTAGAGAATTTTAGATCTTTATATATATCTTTAAGTCTTTTATTATAATTTTTATAGATTTTACATTCATCTTTAGATTTTATGTCAAAGGTTCATAAATCTCTATATAAATCTTTAAATCTCTTATTAGAACCTCTGAAAATTCTACATTTACCTTTAAACTTTATATCAAAAATTATTAAATTTTCATATAAATCTTTGAGTCTTTTATCAAAATCTATAAAAACTTTATATTTATCTTTGAGCTTCAAATTGAAGATTCTTAGATTTTTATATAAGCCTCTAAGTTATTTTTTTGAAATTTTAATATCTTTAAAAAATAGCTTACTCACAAATATAGCTTTTATTAATGACTTATCTAACTATATTTGATTATACATATATTTTTTCTATGAAGAGAATGTGTTCAGCACATCTATATCTGATGCAGAGTACTAAATTAATCTTGAAAAAGTCAAACTCTCATTTATATATCTATATAATCTATTTAAAATAAAGCTGAAATCTTTTCAAAATTATTTGAATAGTATATTGAAAAGAAATTAAATATCTTTATCTCAGAGCTATGTAAATACTTTCATTCTTATTATTTCAAAGAAAAATAAAGATATATAACTTTGTGTAGACTATAAAGATCTAAATTATCCTATAATCAAAAACAAATATTTATTATTTATTATGAGTAAGATAATAGATAAACTTTTTAAAGGATAAATATTCTTTAAAATTAATTTTAAAGATGTATATTATATAATATATTTTTAATATAGCAATAAATAAAAAACAGCATTTCATATACAATATGATTACATTGAGTATAATATTATATCTTTTAAATTTATAAATATTTCTATCAATTTTTAAGTCTATAAAAACTATACTTTAGTAGATTTTCTTGATATATACTGTATGATTTGTCTAGATAATATTTTTATTTATTTAAACTTAATCAATGAGTATAATATATATATATAAAAGATTTTTAAATATCTAAACTATATAAATCTATTTGTAAAGTATATTAAATTTAAATTTATTGAAAATAAAATTTTTTTTCTAGGATTAATTGTTGAATCTCGGGATATTAAAATGAAATCAAATTGAGTGATAATTATTACGGAATAATCAATCTTAACTAGTGTTAAGAAACTTCAAAATTTAATAAAATTTATAAACTTCTATTATTACTTCATTGAAAATTACTTCAAAATCATAAAGTTTCTTTTTGATCTCTTAAAAATCTCAATGAAAAAAGTATAAAAGCTATAGTTCATATAAATAAAAGATATTTAGTATATTTTTAACACTTTAAAAAAATACTTTATATAGATTTTTCTATATATTTATTTTGATTCAAGTCAAGAAACATATATTGAATCTGATGCCTTTACAGTAACTGTGATTATTATTATCTTTGAAAAATAAGATAAGAATCAATGATACTCAATTGTATTCTAATTTTATAATCTTTTAGATATAGAAATATAATATAATACTTATAATAAAAAATACTTTGTGATTATTGCATCTTTCAAAAATTGACATCATTATCTGAAAGAGAGTCAATATTCAATTTTTATCTATTCTGATCATGTTAATTTTTAGTATTTTATAACAACTAAAACACTGAATTAATATCAGTCTAGATGAGTAGAAGTATTATCAGCATATGACTTCATTCTGTATTATTACTCAGATAAACAAAATTCAGCTGATAGACTCAATTATCATGCAGATTATATTAATTCTTTTTATGATAAAATCATACTTTCTATCTTGCAATAGAAGCTCTGTCACAGTATCAAATAGAATTGAGAATTTAACTCTCATAAAAAACTTACAACTCTTGTTAATTGCATATAAGTTCATGATCAAGAGCACATACTCTGCATGAAATCTTTTAACCTCAACACTCTGAGCTCTAAATCTCTATCAAACTTCACTTTGAGTGCAGATTCTCTCTTATCACTGCATCAAATGCTCACTCACAAGTTTATATTATACTTATTGAAATCACTCAACATGTTGATTAGAAAACCTCTGAGAGAGAGAAATCTAATTTCAAAAAAATATCTTAGAAATTGAGATATTTTTAAACTACTAATTAATACTGTTATAGTCTTTGAATCAGTATATATAAATATATCAGAGTTTCTTATCTCTTTTCTTGTAAAAGCACAGAACTCAGACTTTTTTACAATAGTAAAAAAGTAGAAAATAAAAGATAAAAATACAATCTTGAGCAGTAATATATTCTCAATCATCTCAAAAGATAATCTACTTCAGACAAATAATAGAGTCTATGTTCTTTTGCAACAAGTGCTGATCAAAGAGATAATTTACATCAATTATGATAACTCATAAGAAAGTCATTTTGATATAAAATAGTTTATTGAGTGTGTTCAAAGTAATTACTATTGATATAATTTTATCTAATATATCACTATATATGTCTATATTTATAATATTTATTAGAGGGTAAAAGTACATTATTATAAACAGTATAATAAATTTAATTCACTTTTAATATTAATTAATTTATGATAAATTATTATTAAATTTTATTATTAATTTTTAATCATAATCTGACTAAACAAGATCTATAATATAATTTTTATTTTAGTTAATATCTTTATTAAATATACTCTATATATTTTATTTACAAAAGATATTACTGTAGAAGATATTATAAATATTATCTATATTCATACTTATAGTATTTATAATATTTTTGAAAATTATATTTCAAATATAGAAGCTATTTTCACAAGTTGATATTGATCAACTCTATGTTATTAATTTAAGATCAAATGAAAACTATTTACAGTCTTTTATCTATAGATAGATAATTAAACTGAATGTCAGAATCAGATACTGAAGTATTATATTTAATACTTTATGAATTTTTATCAGAATGATTGAGACAGATGACTGTCTTTAGTATAGTTCATTTATAACAATTTATGATATAGCTCAATCAATGAAGTTTCAGCTGATACACTTCTCAGCTACAAATCTGTCCTTCAGATTAATGTCAGTAATTCATTCTATTCAACCTCAATTGAGAAAATTAACCAGATCAAAGAAATATAAACAATATAAAAAAAGATTTAAAAACAGCTAAAGAAGATTAAGACTCTGTAAAAGATATACTATAACTTCAAACACAGTGCAAAGTGCTTTCATGTGAGGGACTGAGTGATTCTCAATGTAAAAAGTTTTCACATGCTCTATATCACTAGAAAATTAATTCTTAAATTTATTAATTTTTTTTAAATTATTAAATTTTGAAATACATAGATATACAAACTCTCTCTTTTATATTCAATATGTAATATTCATTTTATCTTTCATATCTTACTGCTTGAATCTTATAAAATAAGAAATGATACTACTTCACCTCTAGCACCAGAGCTAGTGAATAATGAGAAAGAATTTCAAGTTGAAAAGATATTAAAAAAACAGAAATATTTAAATAAAGAATAATATTATATATGCTAAAAGAGCCATGAATTTTCTGATAATATATGAGAATTTTTTAAAAATATTTAAAAGACTAAGATATTTAATATTTTTAAACAACAGAAATCACAATGACAAGTGCACTGAACTCTCTCTAAGAAGTGTACTAAGTACTAATTCACTCTCATATATGCACTTTTTTCATTATTTTTTTTCAAATAAGGTTTTTTTTATATGATTTTAATAAGATAAGTAAGATATCAAAAATCATCAAGTCTTTAGAATAAATTTATTTCACTATTGTCTAAATAAATCAAGAGTTTAGATGCATATCTCTAGTTCTCTCTAACTTAATTTCTATTTACAATTATCACAATCAAAATCATTATACATTGCTCAAAAATAATAATTCTTTTCTTTTCTAACTCAATACTCTTCTTCTCAGTCAACTTAAAGATCTTTATCTTACACACAACTTCTTTCTCTGTATTCTCTTACTTCTTATTCTCAGAGAACACTATCAGTGCACCTGCAGTCTCACTTCAGTGCTGAGCACAATAGATAATATCAATCAAGATAGCAGTATGAGCTTTTATTAAATAAACAGTACAAGAGAAACCTGTCAATATTGTTATCAGATGCAGCAGCTTGACTTGATAATATAAAATCTTCACTGATCTCACTCACTCTGTAAATAATAAAAAACTCTGAAGAGCAAACAGTCAACTCAATTCAGATGAGAGAGTAAGTTAGACAAATAATTATTAATTATCATATTGAGTAAAGAAGCTAAAGATGTACTATACTTATTTAAATATATGACTTATATGTAAGACAGCAAAGATCACAGTATTTCTCACAGTGAGAATAATCATATATCATAAATAAATTACTCAGCTTGAGTAAGCATCACTTACAGAAAATATCTCTAAGACAAAGTCAGTCACATGATTAAATAATCATAAGTTATGATCCAGTAGATTTGTCAAACTGTTATTACATAGATGGCAGCATCAAATTTGCTAAAAAAAAAAAAAAAAAAAAAAAAAAAAAAAAAAAAAAATAGAAGAACTTATTTAAACAATGCAGAAATTAATTCTGTAATATTGACAAAAGTAAGAAAGAAATGCAAAAAGCTTTAGAATCAGAGATAGAAGCAAATACAAGAAATCTATAATAATTTTAATTGTGAGATTGTAAGAGAAAAAAAGTTCAAAGAGCAAAAAATATCTTCTTTCTTTATTCTTATAGTAATAAATACTCTTATGACAATCATCTCATGCAATCAGTCCCTCAATATTACTGAATAAGCATCATAAGTATTATCTACTATATTAATAAATACTTTACATTTATATCTTATCACTATATTTAAAAACAATCACCTTCTAGAGCTGCTGAGATCAATGTCTATAAAAGAGAGAGTAACTATAATGTCAACACTTTTTATACTAGCTCTTTGTACTTACACTGCTTATTACACTTAATTACTAGAGCACTTATCTTTATACTGCTTATAAAAGTACTTTAGAATCAGCATCTTCTAGAGAATCAGCATCATCTTAAAATTTAGCATTCAGAATCAGCACAAATCAATACTTCTCAAAAATCAGTTCTTTAGTATCAATACTTTTTGAAAAATAAAATCAGCACTTTATGAAGATTCAGATCACTGTATTATTAATTTCCTATTTTATAAAAGATTAGAGATAAAATCTATTGCTACTTATTTAAATATATATAAATACTTTGAATTCTCAAAGGTCCTTCAAGAGATTCAGTAATTAGTTATTATTTAATTCTACATATATATTTCATTCATCACTATTCTTTTTCCTTTATAGCACTTGCAGCGTCTATATATCTGCCCTTTTACAATCTTAGTTATAGAGCTTCTTATGCTTTCTTTTAACACTTAGTTTATCCACTTTAGTATTCTCACACAGTATGTTATTTTGTCAATACTGTTATAATTACTAGCATTTTCTTGTCATGAATTTTATAGTTTTTTTTTACTTTACTTATTAAAGCTGAGTAGAAAACAACTGAATGTCACTATTTATTTTTATGCAACTAAAATAGAACATCAGCTATAGTAATATTTAAAGCATTTGTCTTCACTTAAGTCTTTTAAATTAAGTCATAATGACAGAGCACTGAGACTTCAGATAGAGCTCTATTTATTTGATTAAAAATATACTGATAGATCTTATTTCACTTAAAAGATTTATTTTTTTAGATAAGCTTAAGTAGTAACTTTATAATTCAACTGTATTTCTTTATAGAACACTAATAGAAGTTATAAAAGTTTAAGAGGAATTGAACTTTCTTGACTGTACTAGACATTGCTCATCATGATATCACTATAATCTTTTCTAAATTCACTTTGAACTCTTGATCAGTGATAATAACTTTTAAGTACTTTATCTGTTGAATATAAAACTCATATTTTGAGATGCTTGTATATAGTTTAACTTCTAATAATCTAGTCAATATTTTCTTGATATACTTCTTGTATTCTTTTAAGATTTCACTATAAAAAAGTAGATCATTTACAAAAGTAGTAATGAACAGATTTAAATAATCAAAAAAATAGTATTTACAAAGTATTAAAAAATTACTGAGTTATTACTTAGATCAAAAAGCATGATCTTGCACTTGTAGATTTTATAACATATTCTAATAATAGTCAAATATTCAGTTTTAAAATATATGTATATTCAATAAAAGCTTTAACAAATATTCATTTAGTAAAGAACTTAGTCCTATTTACTCATTTTATGAGCTTATCAACTAGTGAAATTAAATATGAATCCTTTTTTGAGATCATATTAAATGAAGAATAATTTATATAAAACCTCAGCTTATTTGCTGTATAAGCTATAAAAATTGAAGATGTAAATAAGAAAGTTACTGATGAAATAAAGCTTTTCTCTAGATTGATCTCAAGATACTGTTTGACTATCTCAAGTTTCTTCAAGCTCATTCAATATAATAATGTATAATTGATAACTTTATTTGAATCAGTCTTCTTCTCAAGCTTAATTTTATAGTTTACTTTCTTTTAAAAAAGTGATAATTGATCAGAGACAGTGTTTAAAAACATATTATAAAATTTCATATAGTTCTTCAGTAGTTGTTGTAGAGGATTAAGCTCTAAGAACTAGTAACTAGTCCTACTATATAACAAAGACAAATTACTTGAGAAAGGGAAGAAAAGAATAAGATGAGAATATGAGCTTAAGCAAGCTCATGTAGCATGATCACATGCACACATGCAAAAAATGACTAGGCTGAGTCAGCCAGCCAGAGTGAATCTATGAGTTCAATCTCTTATAATACTTTTCTTCTCCCTCTTTGTTACAGGCCTTTACAACTATTTAAAGTTCTCTTTACATCTAATTTTACTTGCTGAGAGGTCTTTCAAGTGTTCAAAGTCTTTACTTCTTGTAGGAGACTCACATTATTCTATGTAGGCTCAGCCTAACCTACTCATTTAATAAGGTATTACTTTTTTCTCTGATAGATTCATTCATCTCAAATTTCCTCAATCTCAAACTTAGATCCTTCTAAGATCTCTATAGCAGGTGACTGTCAGTTAGTTTGCCTCTGACTAGGCAGAAAATCCATTGCTGCATCATATAGAAGCTTTATGTTAAAGATATTGTGAATGCTGAGTGAGATATTCAGTCAGTAAGCATAAAATTCTATCTTTTCTAGCACAGTATATTGATTGTATTTTGCATTCAGCTTCTTGCACAGATGATTAATTCTTATGTTCTCTAAGCTCAACCAGACCTTATCTCTGAGTTGAAAGCTTGAAGCTGAGTCTCTTCATCTATTCATGTATTTCTCTTGAGATTGCTGAGCATTCATCATTTTTACTTGAGCTCACTTTAACACTTCACAGGTTTTCCTCATATAATCATCTGCAATCTTAATGAGATTATGTGATGTTTTAACAGAGAGTGCATCAGCTATATCAATAGAGAAGATGTGGAAAAGATGTGTTAAAAAAATAAGCTCATACTCATTGAGACAGCATCTCTATTATTGATGGCCAGCTCTGCTAAAGGGAGTCATTCACATCAGTCATTCTGTTGAAAGCTAATGTATTTGCATAGATAGATTTCCAGGGTCTGATTCATTTGCTCTGTAGCTCTATCAGTCTCTGAGTTATAGACTGTAAAGAGTCATCTCTTAATGTCTAATTTCTCACACATCTGAGTTCAAAACATGCTTGTGAAAGCTGACTCTCAATCTGACACTACTGTCTTAGAGATACCATATTGAGAAATGATATTGTAAAGGAATACTCTAGCCACTATCTCTGCATCAGTTTTCTTAACTGCTTTTAATATAACTTCCTTGATTAGTCTGTCTATTATAATCATGATATTCATATATTCTTTAGAGCTTGATAAGTTTACAATAAAGTCCATGGAAAGCTTCTGCCACATATATTCAGAAATGAGAAGAGGCTTAAGCAGTCTCTGACATTGATCTCTTCATACAGTGTTTGATCTGCAAAGATAACAGTTTCTGATCATTCTTCTCACATTAGTGACATAGTCTGACTAGTAGAACTCACATCTTAGAACTTCTGCTGTTTGCTCTCACCCAGGATGACTAGTAAGAGATGAGTCATGAGTCTTGTACACTAACCTGGTTTGAAGAGGTTCAAAGTCTGACACTCACTTACAACCTCAAAAGAGAAGCTCTTCATTCTCATTTAAAGAGTACTCAGAGACAGAGATCTTAATGCTAAGTTCAGAAGAAAATCTGAATCTTCTCTCATGAAAAATCTGCTCCAGATACTGCAGAATCTTGTCATTTTTATGAGTCTCATTTCACTGAGCTTGAAGAGATATCTCAGGTTCCACACTGGTAGCAGTCACACTTGATTTCATTTCAGGTGCCAGTACATTAAACTTAAGTAGTTAAGCTTGCCTCTGCTTGATTCTGTCATTATCAGCACTCTGTGACATGTTCTGCTCTCTTTGTGATAGAATATTTGATTCAGTGTTCAACTTCTCTGACCAGTAATCAATGCTGAAGTTGAATCAATAGAGAATATCTATTCAATATAGCTATCTTTTATTTAGTCTGCATGTAGTTATAAAGTATTCTAGATTTTTATGATCTATAAGAATCTTGAATTCCTTTACACTTTGTAGCTCAGTATTTTATTTCTTTAAACACTCAATTATTGCTAATAACTTCTTATCATAAATCTTGTAGTTGCATTCTGCAGGTGAATACTTGTAAGAGAAGAAGACATATGAGTGTAGAATGCTCTGCTCATCATATTGTAGCAACACTTCTTCTAAGATATAATCTGAGAAGTCTGTTTTCAATATAGTCTCATAGTCAAGATTGAATTGAAGCAGGATTGAAGTGAAGATAAACATTAATTTTAGATGCTTAAAAGCTTTCTCAGCCTTGCTCATCTACAAAAAATAAATATTCTTGCATGTAAGAATTGTCAGTGAGATCACAATCTTTAAGAAATCTCTAATAAATCATCTATAGAAATTGATAAAGTCTAAAAATCCTCATACACTCTTAAGAGTAGTAGGTGTCACTCATTTCAAAACAGCTTTAATCTTCTCTGAATCCATTCATATACCCTTGTACACTTCAATAATGAATTTAAAATATTTTATGCTGTTCATCTTGAACTCACTCTTTCTGATGTCTGCCAGTAGATCTGCTTTCTGTAGATGCATAAGCATCTTTTGTACATGCTCATAATGTTTCTGTAAGCTTCTTGAGAACAATATCAAGATATCATCTAAATAGACCAAGCAGAAGTCATCTAGATATCCACATAATGCTCAGTTGATATATTTTTAAAACATGCTCAGAGGATTGGCCAAATCAAAGAGTGTAACCAGCCACTCAAATAGTCTGTATCTGATTCTAAAGGTCATCATCCACTCATCACCTTCTGTGATTTGAATCTTGTGAAAAGCTGCAATAATGTTCAGTTTAGTGAATCATTTAGTCTGTTCAATTCACTGTAGAGTCTCACTGATTAATGATAAAGAATATCAATCCTTTCAGGTAATTTTGTTAAAAGCTTAATAGTTCACACAAAATCTTAGCTCACTCTCAGACTTCTTCACAAATAGTACAGGGGCAGATGTGAGAGAGTTGCTTACTCTAATAAAACTCTTATCTAGATAATCTGTAAGAGTCTTTCACAAAGTCAGTAGTTTCTCTTGAGACATATTATATAGTGAGTCTTAAGAGGGTTGTTCTGCACTATCATCTATCTTTTTAATCAGTTCAATTCTATGATCTCTACCTGGGCCATGAAGTGGGGTTAGAGTGTTGGTGACTTTCTTATCAAATATATCTAAAAACTCATGATAATATTCAGGCAGCTTTTCTCTAGGATTAATCTTTGATTTCACTTCTAAAGTCTTTTGAATGTCAGTCAAACTGACAGTGAAGATCTTGATGTTTCACTTCTCTCAAGTGCTCACAAGCCTAGAGAAGTTTATAGCAGAGATGGGAATCACATCAGCTTTTGCATTTGAACTAGACTCTATCTCTATGCCACTCTTTTCCAATCTCACAATTCTTTGATGAGGGATCATAATCACCTTTTGCTGGTCCAGCCAGGGGTTACCTAGATACATATCATGATCATGTAACTTATTTACCATGTAGAGAAAGGTCTATTCAGTTATGTGATTATCTATATCAATTTGAATGCCAGTCACTATGCTCATAGAGATTTCTATGAAGTCTTCAAAGCCTGTTATTTTAACAGAGGGAACTTCAATGCATGAGAGCTTATGCTTGTTAATATAGAATTGAGAAATAAGATCATAGATATTACATTCACTGTCTATCATTACTCTAGTCAAAAAGACATTATCTACTAAAGCATCAACAGTAAAGGATTTGAATATCATCTTAGATTTAAATCTTCTTCATTGCTTCTTCATAAGCTTCTTATTTTGCTTCTTTCAGTGTCTTTTGATTGAAGCTACTTTTTTTCTGAATTCTCACTTATATCCATATCATCATTGTTCAGTACTAGCTTAGGGGTCATCTTAGCTATCATGAAGGTGGCACAGTGTCTGAGAGGTTTGAATGAGCAGCTCTTAATCATATAATCTTCAGCTCTGCATCTCAGGTACAGACCTTGCTCTCTTCATCAATTAACCTCTGTTTGATTTATCAACTTGATGTGATAAGCACTTGAAGTCACAGCACTTAGAGAGAGATTCATCAGATCATCAGTGAAAGCTTGAGACTGATTTCATTGATCAAGAACAGCATGATAAAGTAGAGAGTGTGAATTAGATATTGTATGATCTGAAGAAGATCTGCTCTCTCATCATTTAGACTACTGCCTTAAAGTCTTATGCTCAAAGAGTTGATGATCAACTAATTTAAGCTCTTTGCAGTAATTCTCATAAGGAGACAGTTCTCTTACACTCATTATACCTTTTCTCAGCTCCATGCTTAGGGTAGATTTCAAATACTTCTTTTTAATGTGATTATCTTATCTATGACTATCAGCTTTCAGCAGTAGCTGATAAAATTCAGGTAGAAAGTTAAAGAGAGCTCTTCTACTCTATCATAGATTATTGAGCTTTTGCATAGTCTTTTTCTATCATGCAGAATCACTAAAGAGCATGCATGTCTGCTTCAGTAAGCTCTCTATCATGAAGTTGATCTTGTTATTATTACTATCAACTCAGAGATAAACTTGAGCTGCTGTCATTCCTTTTAGTCTTGAGTACACATATAAATCACATTTCTCATTATTATCTAAAGCTTTCTTATCAATCTTAAGTTTTGATTGAAGCTTTAGCTTCCACTGAGGGTAGTGCTTCAGATTAGAATCATTATACTTCTCACAGTTCAGTAGCTTGATCTTTGATCTTCTGACTGCAATAAGTGGTTGTGAGTTTGATTGAGAGAGAATTGATGTTGAGATATTCAAAGCTTGTCATAGATTAGCTATTTCAGCTTGCTGAGCTGCTATTAACTCTCTGTTCTCACACTGAACCTGTTCCTACTGTTGAAGAAAGATTATTCATTGTTGTTCAAAGCTGCTGAGGGTGTTCCTGCTCATTGCTTCATGTTGATCTATTTGTGTATTTATTATATAAGTCTGTCACTTTATCTCATTCAGCTAGATGTTTTCAATATTGCTTGTTTATTTGTTAGCACAATTGCTAACTCAGTCTATTTATATATCAGTGCTATCACTAAACTTTGTGATGTAGATCAGCACGTTTGCTGAGCTTTATAATACAGAATTAAGGCTTCCAGTAGTCTATCAATGAAAGAAGTAAAGCAATTCGTAATGTAGAGGATTAAGCTCTAAGAACTAGAGGCTAGTCCTCTTATATAATAAGGATGAATTGCTTAGAAAAGGGAAGAAAAGAATGAGATGAGAACATGAGCTTAAGCAAGCTCATATAGCATGATCACATGCGCACATATAAATGATGGCTAGGCTGAGTCAGCCAGCCAGAGTGAATCTAGAGGTTCAGCCCCTCATAGTTATTTATTAATTATTTTTTTACTCTTTAATTTTATAATAATAATAATTTTCTTTTTTTTAATAATTTTATTTATTTTATAAAAATTTAAAATAAAAATCTTTAACTTTTTACTTCTTTCATGATGATGAAAAATCACACTTTCAATGAATATCATTCTTTACTGCTTGCTTAATTTATTTTTTATTTAAGTTTTTATAAATTTTTTAATAACTTTCTCTTTGAATTTCTCATTAATAAATCTATTACAGTAATCTGTATTTTATTAACACTCTGGCATTGCAACTAATCTCTTTAAAATCTTTTTTGAAATTATTATATTACATTCTTCTAATATTTTATTCTTAGTTATTCACATACTTGGTCAAATTAGATATTAATTCTTAATATATATAATATTATTTTTTAATTTAATATTTTTTTTAATATTTTTTCAATTTAAAATTCTTTCTCATCACTCACTATAATAGTATATAATGGCATAATTATCACAGGTTAAAGTGATCAATTATTATATAAGCTGAGATAATTGATAATTGTAACTATTTAGACAACAGTATAGTAGTTAATCTTATAATTACTCTGCATATAAATAATATATATATATAGCAATTATTTAACAATTATATTAAGAAAAAGAGCTATATAAATATATCCTTCTTCAAACTTATTTTTTAGAAATTATCTTAGTATTCACTTAAATAACTTATCTAGTTGACAATTGAACACCTGTTCACCTGCATTTAGATTGAAGATGTGATATAATACTAAGATCAAATACTTTTCTTACACTTATTTTAAATAAGATTTTATATAAAAAACCTCTGAGAATTCTTATCTACTTTTGTTTTTAAATCTTTGAAAGGACTGTTAACATGTCAGAAGTAGTTAGAGAATTTGATAATCTATGAAGATCTGACAAAAATATGATAACTCTGATTGAGAGAAATATGAGATTAAGAAATCTCATATTAATAAAATAATTTCTTGTTACAATTAAAAAGAATTCAAATTGAGTATATAAAGAGATTGCTGATCTCATGAATAAAGTAAGAGATACTTTAGAACAAATTAGAGTAGAATTAGATAAGCAGAGGATGTAAGTGAATGAATTTAATCAGTAAGTGAACAGTTTGATAGAGAAATGAAATGCTTTACAGCAAATAGTGAACTCTTTAGTCTCTTAAATCAAACTGATAAACATTCAATAGATGTAATAATAAGTTAAACTTAATAGCTCTAAGTATCTCACTAATGAAAATAAACTAATATTTAAAAACTAACTCTCTCAAATGAAACGCAAGCTAGCTGTCAATGTAGACTACTTTTTAACTGAAGAAAGTTATATTGTTTATATTGAAAACTGAGCTGATGATGAAGCTATTAAATATTTAACTTTAATAATAAAGAAAGATTATTTTGAAAAGTTTAAACCAGTCAAAAAAGTGCTCAAATATTTATAGAAATTATATTAAAATGTCAATAAACTTGAAAATATAAAGATGAAATATCTATAATTAATAATAAAAAATGAAGATGACTATTATATATTTGTGATCAAATTCTTATACCTGGCTTATAAAACTCAAGTTCACAATAAAGATTATAAAGTAGACTTTCATCATAAAATTTTCTTTGATCTTCAATATATGATTATAATAGTCTGCATCAATTGCAATATTTTTTAGAAGATTTAAAAATCTGTATTAGAACTGTTTATTATTTTAAAAATATATTTAGTTAAAACAATTAATGATTACTTAACTGTGAAAAAACTTCTATAATCAGAAACTGTTATGAGAGAACTTTTTTAACTCAAAATCAGAAATTGATTTCAATTATACTAGTAAAGATAATCAAAAATGAAAATTAAAAAAAGAATATAAAATGCTTTAATTATAGAAGTAAAGATTATATATATAGAAGCAAAGATCATATAATATGAAATTGCTCATATAAATAAAAAATATAACCGAAGAAAGTGAATACTGAGACTGCTATCACCAAGTTAGAAAAAAACTAAGTTTGAGAGAATCTCTCTTTTGAGAAGTTGATAAAAGATTATTAAATCATGAAATTCAATAATCAGAGAAAAACTCCAATTATAAAAGTTATCTTTCTATATTTATAAGTAGGGAAATAAAGATTTTTCAATATGATTATAAATATATAGTTAGAAATATCAGTGAGTAATTCATTAGCAGCATCTATTACGCTAATATTTATCTCTTTATTATTTAATTTTTAAATAAAATAAAATTCTTCATTTATTCAATCAATGATAGAATTGAGTTGATTGAGTCAGAGAAATTCTAATATCATATCATATTGAGAAAGTTTGTGTTTTAGTAATTACAAAACACTTAAGATTGATATGATTATAATAAACAACAATTGAGTGCTGACTCTATTTCAGATAATAATATTAAATTTTGAAAAATATAATAATTATAAAAAGTTTTTTATTATAAATATTATATCATATTTTTATATATAGAAGTTTATAAGATTGAAATATAATAGAATATTATTGATCATTATCTTATTTTTGAGAGATAATAACAGTTACTGCTACTGTAGAAATATCATATTCAATCAAAATTTCTCAGCTTAAGTGAAAATAAGTAAGTAGAGAAGTCTTTATAAAATATTCTTTTAGAGTGTTAAAAATATATTGTATATTTTTTGTTCATATAAATTATAACTTTCACTTCTTTTTAATCAAAGTTATTATAATACTATATAGAGACTTTTTGATTTTGAAGTCGTTTTTAATAAAATAGTAATAGAAGTTTGCAAATCTTAAAAAAGTTCAAACTCTTTTAATACTAGTTAAGATTGATCATTTTGTAATGATTATCACTCAATATAATTTTATTTTAATACTCTGAAATCTTATAATGAATCTCAAAAGAAGATTTTGTTTTTAACTAATTTATATTTAGTATACTTTGCAAACAGATTTATATAATCTAAATATTCAAGTATTTTTTGTATTTATATCTTATATTTATTTATAAAGTTTGAATAGATAAGAATGTTATCTAGATAAATTATACAGTATATATTAAAAAAATCTAATAAAATATAATTTATATAGATTTGAAAGATGACAAAGATATTTGTAAATTTAAAAGATATAATATTATACTCAAAGTAACTATATTATATATAAAATATTACTTTTTATCTATTACTGTACTAAATATATATTTTATGATAAGCATCTTTAAGATTAATTTTAAAGATAAATTATATTTTAGAAAGTCTATTTAGTATCTCACTCACAAGATATAATAAATATTTATTTTTAATTATGAGATGATTTAGATCTCTAGTCTACACAGAGTCATAGATCTTTATTCATCTTTGAAATAAAGAGAATGAGAGTATTTGCAAAACTTTGAAAAGAATATATTAAGTTTTTTTTCAATATACTATTTAAATAATTTTAAAAAGTTTATAATATTATTTTTAAAGAAATTATAAATAAATATAAATGAAAATTTAATATTATTTTTAAGATTGATTAAATACTCTACATCAAATATAAATATATTAAATATACTTTTTTCAAAGTAAAAATATATATATAATTAAATATAGTTAAGTAAATTATTGACAAAAGCTGTACTTACAAATAAGCTATCTTATAAAAGTATTGAGATTTTAAGAAAAGACTCAGAAGCTTGTATAAATATCTGAGAATTTCTAGTATGAAGCTCAGAGATAAATGCAAAATCTCTGAAAATTTTGATAAAAGATTCAGATATATATATAGAGATTTGAGAATCTTTAACATGAAGTTTAAAGGTGAATATAGAGTTATTAAAGATTCTGATAAAAGATTTATAGATTTATAAAATTAAACAGATATTATTATAAGTATGTAGTTAGAAATATCAATAAGTAAATTATTAATAATATCTGTTATACTTAGAATTATTATTTAATTATTTATTTTTTTAATAAAAATAGAATTTATTATTCTTTTAATGGTGTGCAGTAACTATTAAGTTAGAGAAATTTTA
>NW_015440993.1:0-2012 GCF_000150705.2 Paracoccidioides lutzii
ACTCAGTTCATTCATTCTAAGTGTCTTCATAAATAAATTAAGCTAAAATAATACCCTTTTTAACTGCTTATAAATATGAATCTCAAATATTCTTTAATAGAAAATCACTATCAAGAATACTATTTAAAGAGAAGAAGCTCAAATGAGAAAATACTTAGCAGCATATTATTTAAATAAAGAAAATTTAAAATCTAACAGTTGACAATATAGAAAAATATATATATATATAAATTATAAAATTACAAGTCAATAAGTACTATTATAAGTTAAACTTTGAAGTAGAAAATAAAATCTTTCTATTATTCAAGAAATATAAAATTTAATATCTCAGTAGAAAGCTTATAAAATAAAATAAATATTTTTTTAAAATTATTAAAAAAGTAATTAATAAGTATATATTAAGACTACTAAATAGTATAAAGATTTATTTGATATTCTTTTCTGATAAGCTGTGAAAAATTATAAATAACTCTCTATCAGAATAATTAAATAAGATATTAAAATTAGTTAAAATATAAGAAAAAAATAATTAAGAAATTGAGAATATTCTAGCAAGTTATATCTTTTATTAGAAGCTTTAATGTTAAGAAAATTGATTTAAATTTAATAATAATTCAATATAATATTGAATATAAAATTTAAAGAAATTATCATATTTGATTTAAAAATTTCATACTACAAATTCAATAAAGAAAAATCTTTAAAGTGATTAAATAAATGATTAAAGATAAAAAAAAGAATAAATATCTAGTACATAAAGTAATTAATAATTTATCAATATCAGAGTATACTTAAACTTCAAAAAAAGATAATATGATGATATAGAATAGATTTTATTTAAACTTCTTGATAGTATAATATTACTAAGCTGAAAGAATAATTACAATTATTTAGCAATAGTATAGCAATCAATCTCATAATTATTTTATAAATAATTACTCTGTTAATATAAGAATTATTTAGCAATCATATTAAGAAATGAAGTAATAATATCAATATATATATATATATATATAAATAAAACTTTCTCTAAATCTATCTTTTAGAAACTATTTTAATATTTTATTAAAATAACTTATTTGATTAATAATTAAATATCTATTTAATCTGTATTTAAATTGAATTCATAATACATTTTATCTCTGATAAATAATACTTATTCAGTACTAATATCAATTAATAAACAGTTGAAAAGAATAAAATCTTCAATCATATATTTTAAATAAATATATTTAATATAAAAAATAATCAGATATTCAATAAATACTCTATATAAATCTTTTAACTTAGCTGTTAAGTCAATTAATTTTTCAAAAAAATATATCTAATAGATTATAAATCTTTTTGAGAAGTTTTTCTCTAAAATTATTTATAGAATATATATTAATAACTAATAATCTGAAAATATTATAAAATAAATTCTTATCTATAATAAGATTAAAGATTATATATAATTATAAATTTTTTTTTTAATTTAAAAAAAGTATAAATTTATATTAATATTATTCTCATAGATAAATTACTTTTTCTCATAAATATTATTGATTTTAAAATACTTAATGATGAGTAAAATTTTTTTTTATATCAAGTAATTTACAGAATCAATTATAATATTAGATTTCTTGATATATTTTACTTAATTTTAAATTTAATTAAGATTTTGATTATAATAAAACTTTTATTTTTTTTATAAATAATTTATAAGATTTTTATTTATTTTATTACTACTAGTATTGATAGAACTATCTCTTATTTTTTCAAATTCTCACTGAAGTTTTATGATCTTTAGTCTCATCAGATTTTACTATTAACTTCTGATATATAGTCATTAAAATCAACTATGTTCTATGATATTTTATCAATTAAATCTTTATATATATTATTAGATTTATCTGATTTTTTTAAAATTATTTTATTTATTTTAAATACTTTAAAGATATTTATATAAATTATAATAAATATATATAGTAAATTTATAGATTTTAAAATTCTGTTCTTCAAAATTTTATTTT
>NW_015440993.1:2022-7725 GCF_000150705.2 Paracoccidioides lutzii
TCAGTTTTATTTTTTTTCAACTATAAAGAATTAAATAAATAAAGATAGTAAATAAATATATTATTATATCTAACTAATTTAAGTTACTAATTATAATAAATAACTCATTAAATAGATATGATTTATTAAAAAAAAATAAAGAAAAATAAAAACTATGTTAAGTCAAAAATAGTTATTCTTACTTCAAACATATATATAAAAATATAAAGTATTAAATAAATAGAGCTAATGAATGAATGTATTACTATATCTAATTGAATTAAATTATTAATTATAATGAATAGCTTATTGAGTGAGTATAACTTATAAAAAAAAAATAAAGACTATATTAATTCAGAAGTAGTTATTCTGACTTTAAATAAATATATAAAATATTTTATTAAAGATTATATCTATATTATCAATATATATTTATTTATTAAATCTAATATTATATTTTAAATATAAATTAATTATTAATATTATTTAATTCTAAAATTATAAGTTTATAAAAAAATAGTATATTTTTATTAGTGATTTTTTTTATATTACTCATAGTAAAAGATTATATTATAAAAATTTCATAATCATTAAGAAAATTAATATTAATTTTATTATATTATGAGATTTTAAATAAGTTAGCTATGATTATTAAATATATAAATATATATAACTTTAGATAATTAGAGTATTTTTCAATAAAAGAAAAAAATATTTAGCTGAATAAATAATATTTTTTAACTGAAAGTAGTAAATTTATTTATATTTATATATAAATAAAATTTTATTATTATAATTTTATAAAAATAATTAAATATTTATCAAATTTAATTATTAAAAAAATTAATAACTTCACTATTTATATAGAGTTCAATTATAATATTAATTTATCAAATAAAATATTAAGATAGATCAATTTTATTAAAGATTTTTAATTAACTAAATTTCTTTTTATAATACTTTTACTAAAAATGAATAAAGAATCTATTGAATAATTAAATAATTTTTATAATATATAGTTAAATAACAGTAATCAACTAAAATATTAAATTTTAAAACTCAGTTAGAAAAATTTTTTTTATAAAATTTAGTACTGAGGTAGTTTTTAAAATTATATAAATATATTTATTAAAATAAATTTATATAATGGGTTGAACCTCTAGATTTGCTCTGGCTAGCTGACTCAGCCTAGTCATCATTCACATGTGCGCACATGATCATGCTATGTGAGCTTGCTTAAGCTTGAGTTCTCATCTCATTCTTTTCTTCCCTTTCTTAAACAATTCATCCTTATTATATAGGAGGACTAGCCTCTAGTTCTTAGAGCTTAACCCTTTACATTACAAATTGCTTCACTTCTTTCATTGATAGGCCACTGAGAGTCTTAATTCTGTATCATAAAGCTCAGCAAATGTGCTGATATATGATAAACTATTGAAAGTCTTAAATCCTGCATCATGAAGTTCAGTGATAGCACTGGTATATGAATAGACTGAGTTAGCAATTGTGCTAACAAATGAACAAGCAACATTGAAAATGTCTAGCTGAATGAGATAAAGTGACAGACTTGTACAACAAATGAATCAACATGAAGCAATGAGCAGAGATGCCCTCAGCAGCTTTGAACAACAATGAATGATCTTTCTTCAACAGCAGAAACAGGTTCAGTGTGAGAACAGAGATTTAATAGCAGCTCAGCAAGCTGAAATAGCTAATCTACAACAAGCTTTGAACATCTCAACATCAACTCTCTCTCAATTGAATCTGCAATCACTCATTGCAGTCAGAAGATCAAAGACAAAGCTATCAGACTGTGAGAAGTATGATGATTCTAATCTGAAGCACTACTCTCAGTGAGAGCTAAAGCTTCAATCAAAACTTTAGATTGATGGAAAAGCTTTAGATAATAATGAAGAATGTGCTTGATATGTGTACTCAAGACTGAAAGAAATGACAGCAGCTTAAGTTTACCTCTGAGTTGAGAATAATAAGAACAAGATCAACTTCACAGTAGAGAGCTTACTGAAGCAGACACACATGCTCTTTAGTGATTCTACACAACAGAAAAAGGCTATGCAAAAGCTCAACAATCTATGACAGAGTAGAAGAGCTCTCTTTGACTTTCTGCTCAAATTTAATCAGCTACTGCTGGAAGCTGATGGTCACAAATGAGATGATTGTATTAAAAAGAGATATTTGAAATCCACTCTAAGCATGGGGCTGAGGGAAGGCATGATGGGTGTAAGAGAATCATCTCTCTACAAGGATTACTGCAGGGAGCTTAGATTAATTGATCATCAACTCTCTGAGCTTAAGACTTTAAGACAGTGATCTAAATGTTGTGAGAGCAGATCTTCTTCAAATCATACAACATCTAATCCATACTCTCTACTTCATCATGCTGTTCTTGATCAACAAAATCAGTCTCAAGCTTCCACTGATGATCTGATGAATCTCTCTCCTGGTGCTGTGATCTCAAGCATCTGCCACATCAAATTGATAAATCAGACAGAGGTTAATCAATAAAGAGAGCAAGGCCTGTGTCTGAGATGCAGAGCTGGAGATCATATAATTAAGAGCTGCTCATTCAAACCTTTCAGACATCCTGCCACTCTCATGATAGCTAAGATGATATCTGAGCTGGTATTGAATGACAATAATGTGGATATGAGTGAGAATTTGAGAAAAGAATAGCTCCAACTAAAAGACACTGAAAGGAGTGAAATAAGAAGCTTATGAGAAAGCAATGAAGAAGATTTAAATCTAAGATGATTCAAATCCTTCACTGTCAATGCTTTAGTAGATAATGTCTTTTTGACTAGAGCAATGATAGACAGTGAATGTAATGTCTATGATCTTATTTCTCAATTCTATATTAATAAGCATAAGCTCCTGTGTATTGAAATTCCCTCTGTTAAAATGACTGGCTTTGAAGACTCCATGGGACTCTCCACAAGCATAGTGACTAGCATTCAAATTAATATAGATGGTCATGTAACTGAACAGGCCTTTCTCTACATGGTGAATGAGTTACATAGTCATGATATATATCTAGATGACCCCTGGCTGGCCCAGCAAAAGGTGACTGTGATCTCTCATTGAAGAATTGTGAGATTTGAAGAGAGTGGCATAGAGGTAGAGTCTAATTCAAATGCAAAAGCTGATGTGATTTCCATCTCTGCTGTAAGCTTCTCTAGGCTTGTGAGCACTCAAGAGAAGTGAAACATTGAGATCTTCACTGTCAGTTTGACTGACATTCAAAAGGCTCTAGAAGTGAAATCAAAGATTGACCCTAGAGAAAAGCTGCCTGAACATTATCATGAGTTTTTGGATATATTTAATAAGGAAGCTGCTGACACTCTACCTCCACTTCATGACCCAGGTAGAGATCATGAGATTGAACTGATTAAAAAGACTGATGGTAGCACAGAACAACCCCCTTGAGACTCATTATATAATATGTCTCAAGAGGAACTACTGGCTTTGCAAAAGACTTTTACAGATTATCTAGATAAGAGTTTTATTAGAGTGAGCAACTCTTTTGCAGCCACCTCTGTACTATTCATGAAGAAGTCTGAGAGTAAGCTAAGATTCTATGTAAACTATCAAGCTCTTAACAAAATCACCTGAAAGAATCAATATTCTCTATCATTAATCAGTGAGACTCTACAGTGAATTGGACAGACTAAATGATTCACTAAGTTGAACATTATTGCAGCTTTTCATAAGATTCAAATCACAGAAGATGATGAGTGGATAACAGTCTTTAGAACCAGATACAGGCTATTTGAGTGACTGATTACACTCTTTGATTTGGTCAATGCTCTGAGCATATTTCAAAAATATATCAACTGAGCATTACATGGATATCTGGATGAC
Source organism: Paracoccidioides lutzii (assembly GCF_000150705.2). Lineage (NCBI taxonomy): Eukaryota > Fungi > Ascomycota > Eurotiomycetes > Onygenales > Ajellomycetaceae > Paracoccidioides > Paracoccidioides lutzii. Next base: position 5,881 of record NW_015440993.1, read on the forward strand.
TTCTGCTCAGTCTATTTAGATAACATCTTGATATTTTCCTCAAGAAGCTTACAGGAGCATCATGAGCATGTACAAAAGATGCTTATGTGTCTATAGAAAGCAGATCTGCAGGCAGATATCAAAAAGAGTGAGTTCAAAATGAATAGCACAAAATATCTTAAATTCATCATTGAAGCAGACAAGAATATATGAATGAATTCGGAGAAGATTAAAGCTGTTTTGAAATGAGTGACATCTACTACTCTTAAAGATGTACAAGGATTTTTAGACTTTGTCAATTTCTATAGATGATTTATCAGAGATTTCTCAAAGATTGTGATCTCACTGACAATTCTTATATGCAAGAATGTTTCTTTTTTGTAGATGAGCAAGGCTGAGAAAGCTTTTAAATGTCTAAACTCAATGTTTATCTCTGCTTCAATCCTGCTTCAATTTGACTCTGACTGTAAGACTATATTGGAAATGAACTTCTCAAATTACATCTCAGAAGAAGTGCTACTATAATATGATGAGCAGAGAATTCTATGCTCATGTGCCTTCTTCTCTCACAAGCATTCACCTGTGGAATGCAACTATGAGATTCATGATAAGAAGTTATTAGTGATAATTGAGTGTTTAAAGAAATGAAACACTGAGCTATGAAGTGTAAAGAAATTCAAGATTCTCACAGATCATAATAATCTAGAATACTTCATGACTACACACAGACTAAATGAAAAACAGCTACATTGAATAGATATTCTCTATCAATTCAACTTCAGAATTGATTATCAGTCAGAGAAATTGAACACTGAATCAGATATTCTATCATGAAGAAAGCAGAACATGTCATAGAACACTGATGATGAGAGAATCAAGCAGAGGCAAGCTCAACTACTTAAGTTTAATACACTAACATCTGAAATGGAATCAATAGTGACTGCTGCCAGTGTGAAATCTGAGATGTCTCTTCAAGCTCAGTGAAATGAGACTCACAAAAATGACAAGATTCTGCAGCATCTGAAGTAAATTCTTCATAAGAGAAGATTCAGATTTTCTTCTGAACTCAGCATTAAGATCTCTGTCTCTGAGTGCTCTTTAAATGAGAACAAGGAGCTTCTCTTTTGAGATTGTAAGTGAGTGCCAGACTTCAAACCTCTTCAAATCAGATTAGTGCATGAGGCTCATGACTTATCTCTTATCAGTCATTCTGAGTGAGAGCAAATGACAGAAGTTCTAAAACTTGAGTTCTATTGATTAGACTATGCCACTGATGTGAGAAGAATGACCAGGAACTGTCATCTTTGCAGATCAAACACTGCATGAAGAGATCAACATTAGGAACTGCTTAAGCCTCTCCTCATTTCTGAACATATGTGACAGGAGCTTTTTATGAACTTTATTGTGGACTTATCAAGCTCTAAAAAATATACAAACATCATGATTATAACAGACAGACTGATCAAGAGAATTATATTAAAAGCAGTTAAGAAAACTGATGTGAAGACAGTGACTAGAGTGTTTCTTCACAACATCATCTCTCAACATGACATCTCTAAGATGATAGTGTCAGATCAAGGATTGACTTTCACAAGCATGTTTTGAACTTGAGTGTATGAGAAATTAGATATTAAGAGACAACTCTTCACAGTCTATCACTCAGAGATTGATGAAGCTACAGAGCAAAATGAATCAGACTCTGAAAATCTACCTATACAAGTACATTAGCTTTCAACAGAATGACTGATGTGAATGACTCTCTCTAGCAGAGCTAATCATCAATAATAGAGATGCTGTTTCAACAGATGTGAGCTCATTCTTTTTAACACATCTTTTTTATATCTTCTTCATTGATATAGCTGATGC
>NW_015440993.1:7796-10160 GCF_000150705.2 Paracoccidioides lutzii
GAAGTGTGAAGTAGCTCAAGTAAAATGATGATGCTCAGCAATCTCAAGAGAAATACATGAATAGATGAAGAGACTCAGCTTCAAGCTTTCAATCTGAAGATCAGATCTGATTAAGCTTAGAGAACATGAGAACTAATCATCTGTGCAAGAAGCTAAACATAAAATACAATCAATATACTGTGCTAGAAAAGATAGAATTTCATACTTATTGACTGAATGTCTCATCTGACATTCACAATGTCTTTAATGTAAAGCTTCTACATGCTGTGATGACAGATTCTCTGCCTAGTCAGAGGCAAACTGACTGGCAGTCACTCACTATAGAGATCTCAGAAGGACCTGAGTTTGAGATTGAGAAAATTTGAGATGAATGAATCTACTGAAGAAAAAAGCAATATCTTGTTAAATGAGTAGGTTGAGCTGAGTCTATGTGAAATGATATGAGTCTTCTATAAGAAGTGAAGGTCTTGAATGCTTGAAAGACCTCTCAGCAGGCAAAATTAGATGTAAAAAGAGCTTTAAATAGTTGTAAAGGCCTGCAACAAAGAGGAAGAAGAAGAATATTATAAAAGATTAAATCTTTAGATTTGCTCTGACTGACTGACTCAGCCTAGTTATCATTCACATGTGCACATGTGATCATGCTACATGAGCTTGCTTAAGCTTGAGTTCTCATCTCATTCTTTTCTTCCCTTTCTCAAGCAATTTGTCCTTGTTATATAAGAGGACTAGCCTCTAGTTTTTAGAGCTTAATCCTTTACAATTTATAATTATACTGAGATTTATAATTAAATTATAAAATTTTTTATTAATAATAATAAAAATATTAATAATAAATTTTATAAATTAAAATTATTATAATTTTTTAAATTTTTTATTAATTTAATATTTTATATAACTAATTATAAAAATATATTAAATCTCTTTTTATATAAGATTAACTTTATATTATATATAAACTTTGATATAATTGACTTTTTAAATTTTAAATAATTAAACTTTGAATAATTTTTAATATAATAAGCTAGTTACTGAAAATAACTGATAATTAATATATAAAAAAATAGAAAAAAAAATTTTTAAAAAAAGATATTAAGTATAAAAAAAATTAGACTTCTTTAAAAAAAACTTTAATATTAAAAAACTTTTATATAAAAATAATTTAAATATTATTTTAATAATATAAAATAAAAATATTTATATAAAAATCTTAATAATAGCAATATTACTTTATAATATGATATATAAAATCTTAATAATAAAAATATTATATAAAAATTTCAATAATATAAATACTATTTGATAAAGTTATACTGAGAGTACTAAAAATCTCAATTATTTATATAATAATAAAGTTTAAATATCATATAAGTTAAAATATAGTTCTTTATAATAATTATTTTAAATAATTAATTTATTATATTATTAATTTTTTAATTAATAAATTTTAAATTATTTAAAAAAGTATTTATATTTTTATTAAAATATAAATAAAGAAATATAAAAAATTTTAGTACTTTATTAAAAATTAAATATAAATTATATAATAAAAAATCCTCTATATTATTAATTAATATATAATAAAATATTAAGTTTAGTAAAAAAAATATTAAAATTTATTTAAATTATAAAATTTATATTTATTTAAATTTATAAAAATTTTAAATTTTTTTAAAAAAAATTAAATTAATTATATTTAAATATTAATTATACTATAAAAAAATTTTAAAAATTTTTATTTAAATTTTATTTTATTTTTATATATTAAATATTATATTTTTTAATATTTTATTATTTATTAATATATTTTTAATTTTTTTTTAATATGAAATTAAAAAAAATTTAAATTTTTTTTAAATAATATTATTAATTTTTTTTTATTTTTTTTAAAAAAATTACTTTTATAAGTAGATATATAAAATAAATAAATTTAAATATTTTTATTTTTTAATTTATTTTTTTAATTTTTTTTAAATTTATTTAAAATTTATTTAATTATTTTAAGTATTATATTTTTAAAAAATTTTAAATAATAATTATATTAACTATTATAAAAGTCTTTTAAATTATAAATAACTCAATATTAAAAACTTTATATTATATTTAAAATTTAATTTAAAATATATTAAAGTTAAATTAATTTTTAAATATTATTATTTATTTTTAAATTATTTAATTATATTAATAATAAAATTTCTTTTATTAATATTTTATAATTTTTAAATATATATAAATTTTTTTAATAAATTTATTAATTAAAATATTTATTAATAAATTTATTTTTGAAAATAAAAATTATTTTAATTTATATCTATTATTTATTTAAATTTAATAATTATTTTATATATTTTATAAAGTTAAAAA
>NW_015440993.1:10430-15243 GCF_000150705.2 Paracoccidioides lutzii
GAAAATAAATAATTAATAATAAAATTAAAATATTTTAAATATATTTAATATTTTTTAAAGTTTTATTTAAATTATTTAAAAATAGTTTATATAGTTTTTCTACTTTTTTCATTAATTCTTAATTATATAATTATAATTTTAAAAAGAAATTAATAAAAATTAATTAATTTTATCTAATTATAATAAAAAAAATTTATATAATTAATATATAGTTTAAACTTTTAAAAATAGATGTAAAATAAATAACTATTTTATGAATTAAAAATGAAATAAATTTAGATAAAATTTTTTTAATTTTTTAAAAAATAATCAGAAAAAAATTAATATTTTAAAAAAACTTTATAAATCTTGCTAAAATATCTTTTTTCTACTAGAGCTTAATTAAATTCATTTAAAAGATTCAGTAGAACTTGTTTCTAAATCTTTAACTGAGTTCTATTAGACATGTTAAAGAATTAGTTAAATCTCAATTCTATTAGATGTTTTATAAATGTTCACTTAGTTCTAACTTGTCTTTATTCTTAGCTATACTTAGCATTAATTAAATCTTTTATAGTTTGAGAATTATAAATAAATCATAACAATTAAATAGGTAAATATATCAAAAGTTAGAATATTCATCAAGACTTAATTTGATAATCTTTTATATAATTTAAATGAAATAATTTATTCAAATGTTATATATTTACTATAAATTTATATGAAATTAGTACTTATCTTTTATTTTGAACAGATGTAGTATTTTTTTTTTCATATAATTTAATTTTATTGATAAAATGAATAGAATATATATATATATAAATTCATAATTGGCATTATTTATCGCAACATCCGCTGCCCATCAACCAATCACCAGGAACACATGGTAGTTAAATATTATCTAGTTATCCCACGTAGCTGAAATACTTATATAGTCTCCTTGATCGGAGTGATGAGAAGGGAGTAGTTCGGTTTTCAACCGCCTCATCAGTAACTGGCAAAAGAGTTAGAATAGAAATGGAATTCGTATATATATATATAACCGATGTAAATTTATTGTCAATTAGATATAACGTGGTAAAGGACTTGCTGGGTTGAATTTCCACGGCCCGGACGGAACAACGTCTCTCCTCCAGGACTTCATCATCCAGCCTCCACGTCCAACACTCAAACCTCGGGAAGAAGAAGACAACGATCCTCGCCATTCATCGACACTCTCCCACCACATCGAACAATCCTCGTTGGGTTATGCCTGTGCCATTCCCAGGCGTATACCCACCACACCACGCTGGGACTGCCAGGCTGCTTCTTATCTCTTCCTCTCTGCAGACTGATACGACCCACGCGGGTACCAATGTTTGGCACCACCCGCTGCGACAACTAAATATCGACTGCGCACCTACAACTGTACGTACAACTGGTACTTATTTACACTACACGACGCTACTCCACCTTCACCCGTTACTTCATCAACTTCGCAACTTTACTACTCTGCATTCCGCCAAATCCTTCCTCGCCTCCCCCGTTCTCTCTCTCCCGCATCAACCATCCCTCTCTCCTCTGGCAACCATTTCCCTCTCTCCCCCGTCACTTAACTCTAACTCCGACCGGTCTGGGTGCTCTCTCACCCTAGCGTCCATGGCACTCTTTTGACTTGTCTCGCCTCCTCTTCATCGCCTTCCGCCCTTCGCTTGGTGGCCACCAAACTTCCCCACTAATCGACCCTTACAACCACTTCCACCAACAACGAAAGAGAACAAAAAAAAAAATAATAATAATAATAATAATAATTAAAAAAAATAAAAATAAAAATAAAAGAGAACAACGAACATAACGAGAAAGAACCCAATCGGGTGTTTGAAGTCCTTGAATCATTGCTCAAAATCTTCCCCCTTTCCCTTCCAACCTATTAAAGGGAAAAATCCGCCCCGTCTTACCTGCGTCATGTCGACCCCTTCAACTGCCACGGCTACTCACCCATCCCGTCACCCACACTATGGTTATTCGCATCACACTTACCAGCAAAATACCTCTTATCCATCTGCATCTGCTGCTGTTGCTGCCGTCGCTACGGGCTCCTCTCGACTAGCCAATTCTTATGGATACTCTGCTACAACTCCTGCTACGACCGCCGCAACTTCTCTCCCACTTCCCAGTTCGTCCAAACTAAACAACCATCATCAGGTCACAATGCCATCCTACCAGCAGCAGCAGCAGCACAACCACCAACAGCATCACCAGCAACCCTCTTCCCCTGCTACATTACCTACTTCTCGGAGCCGGAGGAAAAAGCCAAACTGGGCCGAATTCTATAAAAATGGCGTTCCCAAAGAAATCATTGTCATCGACGATGACGATGACAGCATTACCGCCACCAATGCCACCTTCAATAACAACAGTAGCAACAACAACAACAATAATAATAATAACCATCTCAATTCCACGCTTCACAAAATGCCCGTCTCCCATGCCCCTGCAAGCAAAAGGAGACGGACGGTCTGGAAACTGCAGTCGATATGTCCTACCACGATCGGCCCACGTTCTCCATCCACCCGCAGCAATATGGCGAGGAGTCGTCTGGCACCTCCATCTCCACAGATCGAACTACCTCGCTACAAACCACTGCCCCTACCTCTATGGGTTCCCATGGCAGTGCCCCGCTAAATAATATGTACTACGAAGACTCCACCACCATTGGCCAGAAACGGAAACGGGTTGTGACCCGCAAATCTGCTCGTGATGAACAGAAACGAAGGGAGTTGGAAGTTGCTGGTGATGCATACAATAGTTACATTCCCCCTCCAAAACCCCCTATCAAGGCAAAAGACGTCACCGTGCCGGTGATCAGAGATGTACGTTAACCTCCCCGCTGTGTATAAAGGTATTTGTTTTGTCATTGCTGACCTCTCGATAGTACAATCTTCACAAAAATCAGAAAATTGACGATGATGACGGACACTACATAGTGACTCCCGATACCGACCTCACTGATAGATGTAAGTTGTGTTCAGATTCTCTTTCCGAATTGTACAACAATTGCTAATTGATTTAGATTCTATCGTCAAACTACTTGGCCAAGGAACCTTTGGCAAAGTCGTCGAGGCCTACGATAAGCACAAGAAAACCCGCTGTGCCGTTAAAATAATCCGCTCCGTGCAGAAATACAGAGATGCCTCCCGTATCGAGCTGCGGGTGCTCTCCACCCTAGCCTCCAACGATAAAACAAATCGTAACAAGTGCATACATCTTCGGGACTGCTTCGACTTCCGAAATCACATCTGCATCGTAACCGATCTGCTGGGCCAGAGCGTGTTCGATTTCCTTAAGGGTAACGGATTTGTGCCCTTCCCCAGTAGCCAGATCCAGAGCTTTGCTCGACAGCTGCTAACTAGCGTTGCATGTAAGTTTTCTCATTTATCAATCCCTTTATAAGGTCGTGATGTGCTGGGTGTATGCTAACATTCTCTAGTCCTTCATGATCTGAACCTCATCCATACAGATCTGAAACCTGAAAACATTCTCCTTGTCAACAATGCCTATCAAACCTTTACATACAACCGCTCCATCCCTTCATCATCACATACCTCATCCCGAAACGCCCGCCAACGACGCGTGCTTCTGAACAGTGAGATTCGACTAATCGATTTCGGATCCGCCACTTTCAATGACGAGTATCACTCTTCAGTCGTCTCAACGCGCCACTACCGTGCTCCCGAAATCATTCTGAATCTGGGCTGGAGTTTCCCATGCGATATCTGGAGCATTGGCTGCATTCTCGTTGAATTTTTCACTGGTGATGCCCTTTTTCAAACACACGACAATCTCGAACATCTCGCAATGATGGAAAGTGTCTGTGGCGGGAAGATCGACGCGAAGATTGTCAAACAGGTTATGCAATGTCGAGGTGGCAGTGCCAACCAAGCAGCCAAGTATGTACAATGCTTTTGATGCGCCCTTCACGGAAACCTCACTTTGATACTAACCGTGTCAAACTAGATATTTCAACCGAAGTAAACTAGACTATCCAAATACTGAAACATCCAAAGCCTCAAAGAAATACGTACGGGCCATGAAACCACTTCATGTACGAACTCTTCGCAACCCCTTCCCCTTTTAACACTTTTTTGCCTTTGATTTTTAAATAACGACATTTCCTGACGTAAAATCCAGGACTTCATCCCCACCACTACAACGTTCAACAAGCAATTCCTCGACCTCCTGCGGCGCATCTTTGTCTACGATCCCAAGGCGCGTATCACAGCCAAACAAGCCCTCAAACATCCCTGGTTCAAAGAATCAATTATAGACGACGGCACTGAGGCGCTGCGAATTGGCCAGCAACTCCGCGAAGATGCTGCTGCCAAAGCTGCGTCTGCCTCTGCATCTTAAGAGATCATGTCCACTTTTCCATGTTGCCTAAACGATTTACCCATTTTATTGTGGTGGGCCAATGATGGTTTCTTAATTACGATTCGATGATTAAACTGCCTCTCCCTCCATAGGTGACTCCTCACTGCCGTATCTATCCCGGAGGGAGGAGCACGCACACTTCGGCGATTTCGAGTAATTTGTTTGGGTTTTTATATAAACTGGACAAAAAGGAAAGAAAAAGACAAAAAAGAAAGAAAAAAAAAAAAGAAAATAAGAAAAGAAAACAGTACATTTTCGGCACCAGGATAAATAATGGAATTGGGATGAGTTCGGTTTGGTAATTGTGGGTGGTGCAATAGCGAGGAAAGGAAAGCAGAAGGGGTCTCTCATTCTCTTCTTTCAACCACGACCGTACAGTGTAAGGAACATATCGTCTTTCCCTCTTTTTATCCTTTTTTTTTTT
>NW_015440993.1:15303-20178 GCF_000150705.2 Paracoccidioides lutzii
TTTCATATTATTTCTTTCTGTTATTGAACAGGTTGGGAGGCGAGGCAAAGGCATATAATGAGCTGAACAAACATGACATTTGACATATATTCCCCGAATTCTGTTTTAATTGCATTCTTCTAATTAACCTTTTCCCCTTTCCCTTTTTTTTTTTTTTTTTTTTTTTTTTTCACACTATTAGTTACAACTTCCCGTTTTAAACTGTTAATGTCTTTTTTGTTGGTTTGTTACATTCTACATTCTACACGTATCACAATATGGAGAAGGGTTATACAAGGCGAGAGAGTACAGTACATTGTCAGAAATTACTACCTATGTTAGGCTTGATATTTGATGTCGATTTCGATCTCAATTTCAAAATTTTTTTTAACTATACAACTTTCCACCTCTCAATCATTTTCTCATCTTATCCATGGATCCTTGAAATTCATCCCGCCTCTTGTCTACAAAACAAAGGAGACACTGGATTCTCATTCCCCATTCAATTCTCCCCATTTTCTAAGTATCCTTGTGGCTCAGGCGGGTTTACAGCCACCCTCTCCTCCTGTTTGCTCTGCTAAACCTGTAGGTAGGAGACTAGTGATTTGTGCATTTTAAACACTTTTAACCTTGCCCAGTCGCTCGGTTCTTAGTGTCGCATTCTCCCAATGTTTACGGATATCTAATTGATAAGTGTTATATCACCTCATTGTTAATTATCGAACCGGCTCGTTCGCCTTTACTGAAGGAGAAATTCAACGGAAAAAGACAGAATGGCAAGTACATCTAAGAGCTCATGATGATATTGATATATAATTTCCATGAGTGTTTTGTCACTCGTGATATTGTTTTATTCTCATTTCTTCCCTAAATTCATCTAGAAAATTGTTAGCGAAACAGTGAGTTCTTGGCTGCATGAGGGCTACAATTTATGGGAGACTCAAGTTGTCTCTTCCCAAACCTGATACTGAATTTCTGATAAACTTTTCCTATCTAGCAGCCATGTGGTTTTTCTCTCTTCACTGATCGCGTTTTACAGCTACCCGTTAGCTGTCTCTCCGCTGAGATATGCACGACCACACAACAACAACGCAGGAGTATGAAGGATACAGAAAAAGTAAGGTCGTAATTCATCAATCTATCTCACTTCCTCTGAAACCGTCAAATATTATTACAAACAGCAGGTAAAGTGTCTAGTGTCAACCGTTAAAAGAACAGTCAAAATCCTTGAAATATCGGTAACCCTCTTCGCCTCTCGCCCTCCCTTTTCCAATTCCTCTCCGTTAAACAGCCCATCTTCACTTCTGATGGGATCCTGGCAGAAAATGAAAGATGTATTCCTAGCCAGTATCCGTGGCTGATCCTGATTCCTTACTCCACTTGGCCGTTGCTGTTACTGTGGTAGAGCCAGAGAAACCATTCTGCAATAAACTATTAAAATATCATTCAGATACTTGTTAGCAAATGATACTCGCTTCCCCACTGATACCGCCCATTTTCATCTCACAGAATATGGGTTCAAGGCAGAAAGTGCCGTCTCCTACTACATAGCAGCAATTCTCTGCGGGCTAATTTTCCCCATTCCCAAACCCAACCACACCCCAGCCCCGGTCAACTCTTCCCAGGCCAGCCCAGAAACCTCAACATCATACGTGTCATATTCCTTACATACTTCCAACACAGTAGTGGCAATAGCCTTAGTCCTAGCTAAATTGATAACTATGGTAGACTTGCCGCGAAGCGTGGTGCCATGCCGGTGGCGAGGTGGGCAGAGTTTATTAGCGCAAAGGATCTGGGGTCAGAAGAGGTGGAGATGAAGCTGCATTTAAACTTGGGAGTTTGTGTAGATTGAGGGGAAGAAGTATTCTTTTAGAATTTTGCTGAGAGAGACGGGCGCGGGTGTTGGCAATCAATTCGCCGCCAGGTTCCAGAGTTACGGTGCGGCTGGCCACTTTGAATTTTGGGGCATTAAGTGAGTGGGTGAACGGAAAAAATTTTTGCTTTTATTTCATGGTCTCCATTTGCTCTTCTTCCACTTTTTTATTTTCTTCCTCTTCTGTGTGCTTTCTTCATTTGCGGGAAAATTGGGTCCAAGCAGGCTGGGATTGGAATACCTTGGGTACAATATACATATTCGCAGGCTCTGGCTGCGTGTAGCGCGTACAATTTGGGATAGGAGTCAAAGCAACAAGATGGGAAGAAAAGAACATTTTACTTCTTCTCTCTCTTCTCTTTGACATCTGTTTGCTTTTCGTTTTGCATTTGGCGCTCAGGATCGTATATATGCGTATATATAGCTGAAAGTGACCGCTTGTGGAATATATTCCTCGCATCTCAATGCGAATTCTGAACGGGCCAAAGAAGAGCATAGCAGCCTGATATATAATAGCAATGATGACTATCTCAGAATATAAACGTTGGACAAGGGCTGGGATACAAGGGAGCAGCCAACGCCGACGGCCAACTCATTTACCGTCGTTGCCAGATGACTCGTAGAAGTGGTCCGAAGCATAGGTAAATACTTGCGATATTATATATATTATGATGGAATATTGAGATGGCAATGGTCGGGCTGTTAAAAGAGTTTAAAATCATGTTAACATGATAAAGCCTTTTTGGATATACCTATTCTCTATTCTGAAGAATGGAATCTTTTCTTCTTAAAAACTCCGTTTGGGACGAAGAGATAAGAACTGATGGAAGTTGCCATCGTAGAGATTGACCGAACCGGACTGGACAATGTTCGTGGATATAGGCCCCACAGAATCCTAGGTATTAGGAACAATCAATGGGGTCGCAGAAACAATGTTCTGGACCAAAGGATTAATTAAGATCCTGAGTAAGCAGTTGGGTTGTCTCGAACGGATTAGGCGGTTTGCGTGAGTTGGTGACAAAAAAATAACAATGCAATGGGGACAGGTATTAAACATACGTTGACACGACGTGTGCTGATTGTCAGATTGTCAGCTAGGCATGCGGGAATGTTATTAATACTATTCCGGGATTAAAACAAAATTCATCGCCAATAATCGATTTTTGAGGGGAAGCAAGGACAAGAACCTTACTTATCAGTTAGGACGATGATAACTGGAAATAAGCAATGAGTCAAACATTTTTATGCAGTCTACCTTGTGCCCACCTGTAGACAAACAATTACGGCAGAGGTGGGGGGGGAAACTCGATGACCCTCCGGTTCAAAGAAACTGTTAAAGGGCATAGATGATGCTAACAGAAAGAAGAAGAAGGGACAAAAAGAAAAAAAGGGTGGGGGGGGGGGGGGGGGGGGGGGGGGGAACAATAAAAATTTTTTGGTATTTTTTACAAAAAATAAAAATCCCCGGGGGGGGGAATAATAAAAAAATTTACGTAAGTAACTGAAAACCCATGAGAATGTGAACCAGCCTCCACGAAACAAGCCGTGGAAAAAATGAAGGGTAAGCCAATGACGCCGGTGCTCCGTTAAGTTAATTCTTTCATTTTCTTCTCTCCGTCGCCTTGATATTGGATATTGGGGTAAGTTCATGGCTGCTATCGCTCGGATTTATCATTGTCTTCTTTCGACTCCTTCGAGTAAGCCTTCTGTAAGTGCTTCAAACCCTTGCCATCCACTTCCAGCACGAAAAGAATATCCCTAATCTGAACACCGGCTCCACGCTCCTTGTCGCTCTCTCGCCAATCTCCCATCCGTTTCCCAGTAAGTCTACTGGGTCCTGTAACAGCCACACCGGTGGGTCTTGGAGTGGGCGTTCCGGCGGTGGCAGCAGCACTAACACTTGCTCTTGATGGCGTGGAAACACTCCGCACCGTTGCAGGTGAGCTGTTTGTTAGCCAGCTGTAGGTCTTTTTTTTCCCACCGAATCTGACGCCAGAAGTCAGGTTGTTTGTGGCCATTCGGGCAGTCTCGACGGACTGTTGATGTTGTACCGCTTCAGTCACCTTGTTGTCGGCCTTCTTCGTGTCTTTTTTCGTGGCTTTGCGTTCTTCCATAATACGCTCACTGAGCTGGCCAGTTGGAGTGGCAGTTCCAGGTGTGCCAAGCCCAACAGAGCCCGCTCTGCTGGAATCGCCACCCAGGATCGCATCGGCATTCCTTCTTGTTCGTTTACTTGCCCGTTCTTCTTCAAACGATATATCCTTCTCCACTAGGCTACGACTCCGTTTGGCAATGATATTGACTATCGGCATTTGTTTCTTATTAAACGGTTCGTCGTCCTTCGCAACATCGTTGGGTAGAGGGCCTGCAGAAGATGATGATTAGCTCAAAAAGGGATAAATCTCATAAAATCAACACATTTTACCTACGTTTGGGAGTTGCTGCTGTGGGAGTGGCCTCCTTAGTCGAAGTACCGTCTGCTTTTGCACTAGGGGGTGTTAATGCAACGGCCATGTCACTCCATTCTAATGGAACAACACCGTGGGAATTCGCTCGTCGGTTAATTGCTAACGCGTAAGAATGATCGACCACAGATCGCAGTCGTTCTTCACAGGCCAGGGTCACCAGAGAAAGGATATCGCCAAGTGGGGCATCCTGGGTCAAAAGTGCTTTGCCAGTGCGTACCACAGACGAACCATCTGGACCAGTGACCTCGACAGGACCCGCAGCGCGACCTGGATAAGGGCGGTAGACACCGTGCGCTGGCACACGCACTCCAAGGTCGTAGGTGCGCTTTTGTATTCGTTCTTCTAATAATGATGTAGATAGAAACGGCGCTTGTAGAGGGTATTGCATACGTCTGCTTGACGCAGTATCTTGTCGTAATCTTTCATCCTCCGCTGCAGCCCTCCGGGGTCTGGATGGTGGCGGATTTAGCGCTAATAGATATAGGAGTTACAAATGTTCCCTGTGTCGATGTTGATTTATGCAGTGGCGACTCCACGAAACTAGTTCCCGCAGAA
>NW_015440993.1:20188-117480 GCF_000150705.2 Paracoccidioides lutzii
CGAACTAGTTCCCGCCAGAAACGGTACCGCTGATTGGTGAGTAACGAAGGAGTGTGAAATTGTCTGTAACGCGGGGGGTTGCTGGGGAGCGCAGAGCCTGTCCATATGCATGGGTTAAATATTCTCCTCTCTCTAACATCGATGCCAGATGAAGCCAGAACATCGGTCAGTTCAGCTGTATCGGTGGCTTTCTCGACTGGTCTCGATGGGGGACCCATAGACCCTGGAACAGGAGGCGCGTTCATGGCGGGAGTCGAGGTGCCGTTGGCAAAAGAGACATTAACTGAACTTCCTGTATGAGGTGGCTGTAGGGTGCCAAAGCTGGGAGATTCGTAAGGAGACTGAGACTGGGGCAAAGGCGAGAAACGTTGACGTTTTGAAGGAGGGGCGATTCCGCTGACGGGAGACGGGGCTCCTGGGGAGGGGGTGGAAACAGGCGGGGTAAAACTCTGCGAAGCGAACTGCTGGGACTGTGTTTGAGCCATGGTGAATGGTGAATGTGGAGGTTAAACAGAGGCTGGGTAGAGTGTTATAGGTGAATGGATATTGACCCCGCGGGCGATAGTGAAAGATCGCCTCGCTAGACGAGCACACGAAAAGAGGGAGCAATGCACCCAAGCAAGAGATGTAATGAAGACGCGGTCATCTCCGAGTCATTCTGCCGGGGCCTGAACCAGAAGATAGGGTTTGCCGAAGAGTGACCACTTCACTGAAGACTGCTCAACACGTGGAAGTGGAGTCTAGTTGCAGCAGATAATAGCATATCTAGATGCAATATATTACTTTGTCGTTGAAGTTGAAGTGTTCAAGATGTTGGAGCCACGTGAAATTGCTGATGTAATGAGCTTGGCATTGGCAAGCTTTTCTCTCGTCGAACAAACTTCGAAGATCAAAAAGGTACGCAGCTTCAGAAGACAAAGAAGACCAGTATTGACAGGGACGATCTTGCGCGTGGAGGAGGACTAGGTACTGTGGAAAATACCCTCGTTCAAAAGTGTGTCTGTCCCTCTGCTTGTCCTGAGCAACACATCAATGCTGTGTTAGGCCTTAACAGACCCAAGCGTCGTGTTCCATGCGACTGGGGGATCCCAAGGTCCATACATACATATATATATATGCATATCCTACGCGACGTGGACTTTTTGATACCGGCCATTCAATACTACTCTCCTAGAGTCACGGTCGCGACGTGTTTAGACAAATATACGTACATATAGAACATGGCGACGAAACGGAAAGCCTCCGCCATCCAAGCCCCTGCCAGCGAGGAGCCTGTGGACCCTTCCGATGAGCTCCTTTTCTACAATCTAGGAGGCGGAAATGAAGTTGGGAGGTCATGTCATATCATTCAATACAAGGGGAAGACGGTTATGGTGGGTAATTTGTTTCCGCCGTCAGTTGTATATCGCATTGAATCGCGCGACAATACGCTGACAAGATGCCATATAGCTTGATGCTGGAATGCACCCTGCAAAAGAAGGCTTCGCTGCTCTCCCGTTCTTCGACGATTTTGACCTAAGCAGCGTTGACATCCTTCTTATAAGCCAGTAGGTCGACAGTTTTCCCTTAATTATTCCATATGTTGATCTTGACACGGGGATATCCTGGATGGTGAGGATGAAATTTTGCCGTTTGTGGTGGGTAATTACTCGCGCAGGCCCTATCCTGTCGCAGGTCTTTCCTTCTCTTACATTCCCTTCGCCCTGAATATGTATATCAGAAATCAAATGAAATTATATTTTGTCCTCATTATACCGTTACTGTTCCTGTGTATCTCTCTTGAATATGCTCCCATCTTAGCTATAAGCGCCCACCTATCGTTCCTGTTTCCCTGTCTTCGTATTCTACTTTATTTTCTATATCTCTATACCGGACACCTAGCTAATCCCATGTGCTATATTTTGAACTTTCTAGTTTCCACTTGGATCACTCGGCCGGTCTGCCCTACGTGCTTAGCAAAACTAATTTCAAGGGCCGGGTTTTCATGACACATGCTACAAAAGCTATCTACAAATGGTTGATTCAGGACAACGTCCGTGTTAGCAATACGTCTTCTTCCTCTGATCAACGAACGACGCTCTATACCGAAGAAGAACACCTTTCGACGCTGCCACAGATCGAGGCCATCGATTTCAACACCACCCATACTATCAACAGCATTCGTATTACTCCATTTCCTGCGGGCCATGTTCTTGGTGCAGCCATGTTCGTTATCTCAATTGCGGGACTTAACATCCTGTTCACGGGAGACTACTCCCGTGAAGAAGACAGGCATCTTATATCTGCAGAAGTACCCAAGGGTATCAAGATTGACGTGCTCATCACCGAATCAACGTTTGGCATATCTTCAAACCCTCCTCGACTAGAACGGGAGGCGGCCCTCATGAAATCAATCACCACCATTCTCAATCGGGGCGGGAGGGTTCTCATGCCGGTTTTCGCCCTGGGACGAGCTCAGGAACTCCTACTAATTCTCGACGAATACTGGAGCCGGCATCCGGAATTGCAGAAAATTCCCATCTACTATATCGGAAACATGGCGCGTAAATGCATAATTGTTTATCAGACATACATCGGAGCTATGAACGAAAATATCAAGCGTGTCTTTCGCGAGCGCATGGCAGAGGCTGATGCTGCTGGTGCCAATAGTGCCACTGCTGGGCCGTGGAATTTTCGCTACGTGCGTAGTGTGAAGAATATTGAGCGCTTCGATGATGTTGGCGGGTGTGTTATGCTTGCGTCTCCTGGTATGCTACAAACCGGCACTAGTCGGGAGCTTCTTGAACGATGGGCGCCAAACGAACGCAACGGCGTCATCATGACTGGATATAGTGTTGAGGGGACTATGGGTAAGCAGATCCTGAATGAGCCAGAGCAGATTCCAGCCGTTATGAGCGGTAAGAATGCGGTGGGTCCAGCAAGGCGAATGACCGGAGGCGATGAAGAACAAAAGGTCATGATTCCAAGGCGATGCACGGTGGATGAGATAAGTTTTGCAGCTCATGTAGATGGCGTTGAGAATCGTGAATTCATCGAAGAAGTTGGGGCTCCTGTTGTTGTGAGTAGTCCACCCCTGGTGTATGGTATTTGAAAGCAGTGGCTTAGTTCTAACCCCTTACCACAGATTTTGGTTCATGGAGAAAAACACCAAATGATGCGCCTGAAATCCAAACTTCTAAGTCTGAACGCAGACAAAAAGATTAAGGTCAAAGTATTCACACCAGCAAACTGCGAGGAAGTCCGAATACCCTTCCAAGTCGACAAAGTGGCCAAAGTCGTAGGGCGGCTCGCTGAGAGGCCGCCGCCAGCTGATGAATCGGAATCGCGACTTATGAATGGTGTTCTCGTCCAAAACGGGTTCAAGCTATCACTTATGGCTCCCGAGGACCTTCGAGAGTATGCTGGGCTGGCTACGACGACTATCACCTGCAAACAACACATCACACTGAGTACTGCCAGTATTGATTTGATTCGGTGGGCGTTGGAGGGGACATTTGGGGCTATTGAAGAACTCAAAGCCCATCACTACAAAAAAGATGGCGGGGAAACCAACGGCGATGAAGTTGAAAAAAAGGAGGAGGAAGAAGCGGATGAAGAGATACCCTCAGACGAACCACTTGCATATCTCATTATGGGGTGTGTCACTCTCCGCTACAGGCCGCGAGCTCGCGAGGTAGAAGTTGAATGGGAGGGAAATATGATGAATGACGGGATTGCTGATGCCGTCATGGCCGTGCTGTTAACAGTGGAGACAAGTCCGGCTTCAGTAAAACGTATGATCCCCCTTCTATAGCTCCTAAACAAACCGGTCCGCTAATCACCGTATATCCCACTTTCAGGATCAAGCAAACAACACCGTCACATACACTCCCATGACCACTCACAACGTCTACCAAATCCACACTCCAACCTAACCTCTGAAGAACGCCTCGCGCGCCTCTGCATGCTGCTCGAAGCCCAATTCGGCCCAAACATCTCACCAATCGAGAAACCAAAGATAAAACACTCCTTCGCCGCCCCGACACCAACACCCGCTCCCCCGGTCGCCAAAAACAACGGCACCCCAACCCTTCAAAAGCCGGACCCAGATGCTAGCGCAGTCTCAACATCAACCCCCTATGGAAAAGCCAACCAAGCCCCATCACCCATAGTTACAACACCAACCACAACATACCCCGACGAGCTATCACCGGAAGACCTCCACGAGCTCGAAAGCGCAGAGCTCGACCGGCTTCATAGCCTCGGTATATCCGTACCGGGCCTGGAAATTCGGGTTGACAAGCATGTGGCGCGGGTGTGGTTGGAGACGCTGGAGGTGGAGTGTTCGTATGCGGTGTTGAGGGATCGAGTGCGGGTGATTTTGGAGAGGGCGGTGGAGACGGTGGCGGGGTTGTGGGTTGGTGGTAGTTATGATGGGGGTGCTGAAGGGACGGAGAAGGGGAAGGGAAGGGGGGTTGAGTAAGATAAAAAACTGTTGGAAAGGGGGTTATGCAGGTACGTGGGTGGAGGGGATTTTGAGTTGTGTAGAATGCATGAATGAATACATGTCACATACATGCCTTGTACTTCTAGCATACGATATACATACAAAATTTCCATATGGCGTAGTTAAGTGTCTAGGTTGATCTGGGGACAATATCACAGGTAAATCACAAATTTCACACCTGTCCGTTTGCGAGTAAACCACTGACTAGTTACTCCGTAC
Organism: Paracoccidioides lutzii; assembly: GCF_000150705.2. Lineage (NCBI taxonomy): Eukaryota > Fungi > Ascomycota > Eurotiomycetes > Onygenales > Ajellomycetaceae > Paracoccidioides > Paracoccidioides lutzii. Next base: position 24,894 of record NW_015440993.1, read on the forward strand.
ACCACCTAAAAACCGAGATGCAGGTCATTCCGTATCATCCATTCTAGCTACGATTCCATCAGACTGGAACACCTCAAACACCTCAAAATTCCTTTCAAATTACAGTAAACTCAGCAAGAAACAATAATCTTTATTGTGATATCTTATGTAGTACTCGGCACACTGTTTATCCATCGGTCCAGTCATCCATCCAGTCATCATCAATATTTTAAAAGAAAGTACAAAATGAAGCAGAAAAAAAAAGGAAAAAAAAAGAAAGAAAGAAAAGGAGAAGGCTTAACGAACTAATCCCACACCAGTGCCTGCTCGAGAACGAGGAGGTAAAACTAAGCGTACTTGTTAATATAAGCAGAACATACGCGGGAAGTAAACATAAAGAAAAATAAATATTAAGGTGTCGGAGCTTTTTCGTCAGGGTTATGCACTGCAGGATGAATCTTAAGGTGAGAGTTAAGTGGGGAAAAAGGAAAGGAAAGAAGTGAATATGTCTTATAGAATGTATATATGTGCAGGTAGAAAGGACTAACGGAATCTTTCTCGGAAAATTAAGCCGGTTCCATCCATATTTGAGACTAAGGAAAAACTGCTGCGAAGGGGGTATTGGATTTGGGGTGTATTGTATGGGGGCATGATATAAAAGCAGAAAAAAGAGCTTTAAAAAGAGGTGAAACCACAACCCAGATTGTCTAAGGTATTTTTCATCGTCTGGATGTTTGTGTATGCTAAATACGCGTTGAGTAGAATTTGGGATCATCGCTAAGAATCGATAATGATGATTGATTCCTATAATGGTGACTTCATGTAGTGTAACCAAGCCGGCCAGATATATATCTGGTTGAGATATATATAATGGTAGGTATCGAAAAATAACTACCGGAATCGATATGACTTATGGGTCAGCGGGGAAGTCGACATTTGCTCACTACCAGCCAAGGGATCGCGAATGCGGCCACCTCTCATAGGGGTCTGACTGCAATATATACAAATGTATACAGGTGGTAGACTCTGTCGGTCGAGGCCAACACATTTGGTATGAAGCCAATGCGTGCAGGATTCACTGGTTTGCATATTAGTAGGCAAAACTTATTAGAGTAACTCGAACGAAGGGGAAAGCACACACCACTGAATCATCAAATGCCCACCATTATCCATAGAATTACAAACACATCTAGTCCCATTGCTTGGATTACTCTGTCGTTCAGCGGTTGGAGTCGCAAAGTCCGGGTCAGTCACGGTTGTAGGCGAGCTAATATCTTCTCGACAGGAGTCAAAATTTCCGCCAAAACCTGGAGGAGATGATTTCAATGTTGATAGAGCTTGTGAAGAGCGTGTCCTTTGGCTGTAGAGAGGTGCCGGTTGCCTTGCTTGCCTATTTCTGCTCTTCAATACCTGTTTGAGTGCATGTTGGGCGTCACCCATATCGTCATCAGCTTGAGTTAGCTCTGACTCTGCTATAGACTGGTCGCGCGAGTGGCCTCCTGCAGGGTTGGTGTGTGTACGAGATGTTATCCAGCCGTTTTGCTGAGTATGTAATTGTGGAAGCCTTCCACTCCCATGAGATGAGGTTGCCCAAGGGGAATGTCGTCCCGAGTGTGGAGAAGCTACGGTAGAAGAGTAGGATGAACTTTTAGAATGGGGACGTGAGGTCGAACGTGCACGAGAAACACCAGGCCGTCGTGGAGTAATATCGGGGTGTATTTTAAAAGAAGTGTTTGCACTGTAGGCGATTGGAAAATCTGATTCATCTGAAGAGTCGGTCTCACTCTCAGTGGATGATTCATCCAGATCCACCCCTAGACCACGGCCAAAACCTGTGAGAGGCTCAGTTTCGATCGTCATTTCAGTTTTGGCTCTCCCATCCTTGCCAATTTTTAAAACAACTGATTCAACTGGAGTTGACAAAGTAGCCGAACAAGGGCGGGGAAACGGTGATGCGTGACTTTTTAACGGCGACAAACGACCTTTGGCAGGGGTTTTTCTTACGCCACTGTCGAAGGGGCCGGCACCGACACTGGCACCGAAGGATGAATGCCCGCTGGGATGGCGACTATGCGGGAGTGATGAATGTATTGAACCGTGTCTAGAGAGATGTTGTGAAGATCGTGACTGACGTAGGGCATCAACAACCTCATTGGCAGCCTCAGCTTTACGACGAGCCAAACTTCTAGCCCGTTTCAACTCTTTCAATCGTTTCTCACGCTTGGACTCCTCGGTTTGGTGATGATACGGTTGCCTGGTCTCGGCTCTAGGAGGTGTATCTTGAGGCATTTTTGGTTCTGAAAACCCGAATCTCCGTGCAGGAGAGCTCAAGAACATCGCAGGATCCTCATCCCGTACAGTAGCAAGACGAGGGGATGTCGAAAACGCAGTAGGAAAGAGACTGGAGTCTAGAGGTCTCATTGTTGTCGTATGGTAAACGTGGCTATCACTAAATGGTTCCATCCCAGGAGTGCCATGCATTGTATGGAATGAGGGCACCTGGAGGTCATTATTGTGCATCTGATTCTGGTCAAATGCATCAAAAGCAGAGGTACGAGTTGGGGTACCGAATGGATCTCCATATGTGTCAGTCATACCTAACGAGTCAGCTGGGAACTGTGTATCCTGGTCCCAAAACAGCCGGTTTTGGGGGTAAAACGGAGAGTCCGTGGAGGCAGCAGCCATCTGGAATAGGTTAGGGGATTGAGCATCAAATAGGTTAGCAGACATCCCAACAACACGGCTTGGAGTCTCTAGATAACTCGAGTCAGGTGCCTCCATAGTCTGATGATCATTGTTCCTGTTGTTGCAGTTGACATTTCCGGCAGCTGAATTGGTATTCCCGGGGTTGGTTCTGTCTTGCATCTTTACCCTGCCAGTGCTGGTCGGGGGAGGGGTTTGCATCGATGCCGCTGATGATCCTTTTTCGGAGTCAGTGGAGTCCTTATCATCACCTTTTCCCTGATCTGCTGTTTGTTTCTTCGCGGACTTATTGCTGCCCTTGCTCGTTCTGCCATTCGTCTTGTTACCAGCCCTAGCCCTGCCAGAGATCGAAGTCCGTTCCAGCTGCGGGGACAGATTCAGTGCAAACGAGGAGGAGGAAAAGGGGTCGAGGGTTGAATCCCGGTTGGTTACGCCATGAGGACCATTTTTGTGGTTAGAAGGGGTGGTCAAGCCGAATCGTTGAGGGGTTTTTAGAAATTCGGGGCTTGAAGCATAAGGGTCTGCGGTATTCCAAGTGACTCGAGGGTCGTAGAAACTTGACTCTAGCTTTGGGGTTTGGAAGGCCGACTCGCCAAAGCCCGCAGAAGTCGGGGTTTTAGGAGTCTGAGGCTCGCCATTGGAGTGTTTAAAACTGCATACGTATCCAAGCAAAGGTCAGTCATAGTTAGTTATATAAAAACTATTATTAAGCAAAAATGAATCGGTAAAGTAACGCCGTCCGTCCTGGATCTATCATGGCAATGAAATAGACAATTGAATGCATTTTGTGGGTCTGATAGGTGGATAACAAAACAGGGACGGAGAGGGTAAAGCAGCAAGCAAGATCTCCCGAAAACACCCCAATGTGACTCCTGGTTGGTGTATCTTTTCTCCAAGAACTAAAATGTGGAAAAAATATGAATATAAATAAAATCAAAACGGATTAGACCTACCTGTGGACTGGGCGGTCCCAACTCATATCAGTGGAGGATTGGCAGCCAACATGGGAGAGGAGAGAAAGAGAGAGAGAAGCACCCAGAACGAACAAATGGAGATCCCAGCGAAGAAGAGGTTGTGTCTTGTCCTGTTATCTTGTCGATGGGAGTTGCAATGCAATGGATATAACACAATATAGTGCAGTGCCAACTGGAGAATCGGTGGATACAGGCGAAGTGATAATTAATGCTTAAAAAGAAAATAATGTTGATGATGAAGTAGTTCCACAGACAGGCTAAGCACTGGGTAGCAAATTAGATGGCGGGCGGGAGAAAAGCGGGTTGGTTTTTCAGCTTAGCCGTCGGACTTGCTTAGAGCTCAAGGGGAGCGGTGTCTGTGGAGGGGAAGCAAATCGGATGTTTGAACCAGCAGGCAGCAGGGGGATGCTGCAGGTGTTGCTGGACAGGACAGCACAAGGCAGCAGTGGGCACCGAACAGAGAGCACCTATGAGATGAGATTATTGTGATAGCTCAATTTGTTGAATTGTTGAATTGTTGAATGAGGGGGGTTCGAATTGGGGATTGAGATGTAGCTTGGAGCTTGGAGCCGCAGATGTAAACGTACACTGTATTAGTTGTAAATTTAAAAGTCGAAAGTGCGAAGTTGATGTTGAAGGTGGAACAGAACAGGACCGTAGTTATTACGAAGAGGGGAGGACTGAGAGAGAAGAGAGGTCGGAGAGAAATAGGAAGAAATAGGAAGAAATAGCAAATTTCAGCTTGGATTATTTATGATTAATTGATTATTTAATTCCTTAAAATTAATTCCTCATTTAATTAATGAACTCCATTTCCTTACATTTTACGGGTAGTTAGGCTTTTCTGTGCCTTAATTTTTGTAATTTTTTTTTAATTTTTTTCCCTTTTCTCCTTTATTTAGATATTTCCTATTCGGACCACGATTCACGACTGCACGGCAAATAAGAAAAATAAAATAAAATAAATAAATAAAAACACGACGAAGAAACGAAGAAAATTTCCCTACTGTTATTATGCACTCATTTCTATGGTTTCTTCTTTCAAAAAGCTCTGTTCTGTTCTAGTTATATCTTCACAATCTAAGATAACATACAAACATACCTGATCTGTCCCGTAGTTCCGTCTTAGCCGCAAGACATGCCCTTCCAGTCCCCTGTTCCGTGGCAGATGTAGACCCTCCACCTGGCTGCCCGGCTCCGGCAAATAATACGATGAATCGGCGGCTGCATCCGAAGAGAATAGGCTTTTTTAACCTTTCTTTCTTTCTTATTTCTCCCCCCCCCCCCTGCTGACTATTGCCATGGGATCTAGATTCCCGAACCAAAGTCCGGGCGGTCATCTTGGTGCGGATAGACAGAAGAACCCGCTGCCTTCTTCCCTCCCCCTCCCCCCTTCTCCCACCCACTGACCCCACTCCCAATTATTGCTGGGAATAGAAATAGAAGAGAAAGAGCATGTGTGTGTGTGTGTGTGTGTTTTGTTTTGGGGGGGGGTGGAGAGTATAGAGTATGCAGTTATTATCTTACCTAGGTAAAAGAAGGGATATCTTGATTCTTTCCAACGGCTTGCAAACAGGGAATTATAGCCAGAGATGATGATGATGATGATATCGAAGGTTTTAACTCCAAGAGTAGACCCACTTACTGGCCTAACAGATCACAACTGAACCGTTGTAATCAGCAAAAAATTATGGGGCTGAACCTGAAAACAAGGCACAGGTTCAGGTACAGAAACTGCTAAAGGGAAATTGCATACTTATCTTTAAACAAAAAGACCCTCTGCCCATTTCTCAACTGCTAGGACTCCAGTGGGACGTTCAACGGTGACTGCGCACGGCAGCATGGGAGATGACTGACATTGAGATTGATTTGACAGCTAGTTACATATTTGTACGAAGTTATTAAGCAGAGTTTTATTAAAGGTCCCTCTTTAACTAACCTGTACTCGGCAGCAGTTACACATAAACATCATACTACTGCTACCCGAGTTCTTTGAGTTTATAAAAGTTGAAACCCAAGACCGAAACCGTTCCTGAACTGCAGCCTGAAAGCAAAAATCTTGCCTCAAAAAAATTACCATGGATCTTCATCTCGTCCTGCGCAGGAGTTGGAGGATTTTCCTTGGATCTTTTGTCCCAGTAACGCCTTATAATTGGACACACGAGCACAGCCCATTGCATCTGGGCCCCAAAAAACCGCCGCTCGCAAATGCTCAGCCCAGGCTTGGAAAGTTATATGACCAGCAATCTGCAGATACGGTCTTCTAAACTTGAGGAGTACTAGTTTTAGGTTGAACCGGTGGGTCTCTTTAATGAGATTTCCGTTCAAAACATTCTTTTTAATTTTTTCTTGTATTTTCCTTCAAAGCATGCATGGAATAATGCTGTATCAAGTTAGAGTTATGGGTGATGGCGAATACGGGGGAGGAAAGGTCAATCATTAGATCCAGAAGAATCAAACGTCTCTTGTTGTATTTAACTTACTTTTCTGACCTATCTGGGGTTGCAGCTGTATTTAGCCTCTAGGTACGCTCAATATTGAAATTCTCCTTCCCGCCTTTCAAACTACCCACGAGTTCCACATGCCCATAGGGCGAAACTCGGATTCGCCGATGACCCCACCAGTGATCCATAATTCATAAATAATAAAAGTCCGTCGTTAAATGAGTTCCAGTGAGGGGCCTCTTATCCGGGAGAGGACAGTTCGGCCACTCACATCGCTGGTATTCCCGGCAATCAATGCTGCTACAGCTGTGATGCTGGTGTGATTGGGAGCTCCCGTCCTGGCAGACTGTATCTAATATTCCATCTATCAAGCCCAAGATACCAAAGACACACAGCCTAAATACACTGTAGGACATGAACAGCAACAGTGACAGGTTCCCCTAACTACCTACCCCGAGCGTCCATTATTATTGAGCATTAGTTAAATCTCATCGCATCCAAGCTCAGCAAAGCTCACTCTGGCTATTTAACGGGGACGCTTGTCGTGTGAACGGTTGTGTATGATCTTCATATTGACTCTTTGACCGCTGGCCTCAGAGTCAACAACCGTCATATTTGGGGAAGCTGTGCTTATTTATACCACGCCCCATATACCTGCTCTGCCTTTGGCTCGTTGTCAATTGGTCCGCAGGGAGAAAAGCTCTCTGCCGAGCTGCTAAGTGATGGACGGATGAGTCCATTCCAATGTGATGATCGGAGTTCCGGAGGTGTTAGAGCTGTCTATTCTTATTATTCGGGGAATGTGATTGTGATTGGAGCATGTTAGTTAAATATTGCAGAGATATGAGAGAACTCTGGGTGGTAACTAACTTAGTAACTCTTTTTACTTGGGCTTTGTCTTGCTTCAGACATGTAAGTAGTTAACTAAATATTTATATTTAAGGACATCAAAACCCCGACTAGGAATGGCTTGCATTGTCTTTGGCAGTGCTATCACAAATTGATAATCCCAATCCATCCAGAAAACCTTTTCCTTCGACGTTAATCATCATTAATAACTGCCATGACTCTCTCGATGGAGGGACGAAAGAAATGAATGCTTCCCGCTCCGCGCCTTCGCACTGACACCAAGTGAACGTTCGGGAAGGGTTTAATTGAAGAACCACTCCATATGATTCCTCCGGGATAAAACCCTACTTTTCCTAACCAAGCATGTCTGGTACGTAATAACAACAAGGTTGATGGATTACGAAGAGGGAGTTGAAAGCGAGAGCCACTCCAACCAAAAGCACAGCTTTTTTCATATCCGCAATCAATGCATCCCGGAAATGCAGAACATCTCCTTTCGTTGCGGCTGGATGCAGAACCACCTTGGTATTTATGCAATATGGGATAATATGGATGAGGAAGGACTCCTGAAAGAACGAAAGTAACACTGTAACTACGTCTATGCCACCTTGTTATCCTTCTCCCCATGACTAGTTATTATCTCAGGCTGGGGAATAGCTTAGTTACATGTCAGAATTCAGTTGATGATATGAGTCCATCAGTGATAGTTATTCTATCCACCAAACACTGAAATGATCGATGCCAATCACATGATTCACACATCTCATCCCCTTTTTTATCTGTCCCGCCTCGGGTGCCAGATTCTGGATGAGGAAAAAGCAAAACAAACGAGGAGTAGATTTGATTCTCGTAACTAGTTGTTTACCTAGGAATGATAACCCTAATCTTGCCTGCTGATTTCCCTCTGTCCTAAACCACACATTTATCTAGCTGAAAGCACCAAACCACCCTTTCGTCTCCCCTACAGCTTCGCTCGACACTCACTGTCAACGGACGAAAACACACAGCCAACACGAAAAGGACAAAGAAACGAAAAGGGCCTATCTTGCCCTTGACTTGGGGTTCCATATGGTAACATGTTGCACAATCAGTCTCCCTCGTTATTCTCACCATGCATGGCCTCAGAGGAAGCTTCTGGTAATCCAAAGAGCCCGTCATCATCACGATCCCAGAATCGAGAGCTGGGAAACAACAGAGCCACATCGAAGCAATCTAGGAAGGAGACACGAGTTTCAAAGCCAGGCCTGAGAAAAGAGATGCTCCAGGTCTGAGAACTAATCTAACCCGCGAACTTCGCAGAGCCTTAGAGGAAAAGAATGCTGTCAAGGAAAAACTAGGGTATGTTTCATTGGAAGATGTAGGTTCATTTTAAATCCAATTCGTTTGAAACGCTCGACACATAGTATTGGAACCTGAATTTGATTCTGATATTTAGATCCGAACAGACGCCAAGGTCCTCCTCCAGGCTATGTCTTCGTGCCAAAGGGAGACATCTACAATAACTCGCAATTGTCGAAGTCGTTCACACGAGACGAAACAGATGGTATATACCGTTTACGTAAGTTCGAACATATTCACAACTCGTGGCCATCCATTCCAATTTTTATGACGCTAAATCGCTAATAAAATCCATATCTAGAACCCCAAACCCGCCGCACCCTCGACCTCGACGCCCCCTCCCAATCCGCCTCCAGCACGCTTGCCGTTCGCACCACGGCGTCGCCCAAAAGGACACACGAGACATCTCGAAAGCCCGCACTCACCTCTGCTCTCAATTCCCCGCCATGCCTACAGGTACACTGGAGACGGTGCTGGGCCACGCGTTTCTGTAGGACTCACGGCGCGTGGGGAGGAGCGGCACGGTACAAAGTGAGAAGGTTAGGGTTCAGCTGGCCGTTGATGCACATGTTAGGCATGTGCATACGGATTATGAGGCGTTGTTAACGGCCGGGGTGGGGAAGGGGGACACGAGGGAGAGGATCTGAGAAACTGTGAGGAGGATTAGGGCTCTTTGGGAGGGGAAGAGGGAGGAGGAGGCAGATGCTGCTGCTGCTGCTGCTTGCCGCCGCCGCCATCGTTGCATCTGCTAGGAAAAGGAAGGTGATGAAAAAAGAGACCGAAAGAGCGGAGAGGAAGAAGACGAGGGTGAAGCGTTGAGTTGCGTTCTCCTCAGCAGGCAACACCGAAAGGAAAAGTCTTTGACACTCACCCCAATTGAAGGGATGGTTTCTTATGTCGGTGACTAGGGTGATCGGGTATGTCGTATTGTTCCTTCAATAGGAAAGAGGATGTCCGCTTGAGATCTATCCCGTTTTCTCATCGATTGCCGTCTTCGCTTTCCTGTTATATATGACATTATTTCCATGTTGCATCGACTCTCGGGGTGCTAAGCTGATAGACCCAGTCGAAACTCAATTCAGAGGAACCCATGGCAGGGTTGTATGTATATATATATATGTACAGTTCATACTCTATCACCGCAATCTGTTTGAATATTACAGGGTTGAAATAATCGTCATTTGCTTTGGAACAACTTTTGGTTGGCATGCAAAGAATTTCATCTATAGATTTACTGCCGCATAAAGCGCGGATATCTACAGTTGGGAATCCTTAGATGTTGGACAATTACGCACTTTTTAACTAAGGGACTCTTGGATATCTTGTGTATGTTAGTTGTCTAGATATGTGAATAGATAGGTGTTATACGGAGCGTTCAATATAGCTTCAATCTATTTTCTATGAACTTGAAATGCGAAAGTGAACCTTCGTTGGAAAACCGAGGGAGTTTGACACGGAGACTTCCAGTATTCAGATTCATTAACTATTGACTGGTCAACCAATTTCATTTCTGTAGCATTCCTGAAATAAACGGTGACTGCAACGTGAGGTGGGCAAAACGTACACTCAAAAAATGCCCGGCTTACAAGATACAAAGGCATAGGTAGCTGCTCATCAGGGATTATGCACCCAAGTATCATAGACATAGATTAGAAGATTCTTCAAAACGGAAAAAGAGACGACATCCCACACCATCCATAGTTCTCATCCTCGGGTCTGATAAATGATGGCAACAAGAGAAAGACGTGACCGAAATAGATCCTCATTACTGCGGTGCACCTAGATAAGTATGCGTAATCTTATACATAGAATCGCCAAACAGATACATATATAAATGACGTACAGAGGCGCAATAGGCCAACGTCTTTAAAATAAAACGACACCCAAAATTAAACATGAGAAGGGGGTAGAAATACCCAAGTGCCTAAAAATCCAATCCCCTACCGCTGCCAGTCACAGGAACATGAGTGCCATGAAACCCAAACCCAACCGGCCCCGCAACCTCTGCCCTCCCAACTTCAGTCATGGTCTTCGCGTCAAGAACAAGTAAATACGACGTCCCTTTTAGCCCATCGAGGACAACGGAAAGAAGCACACCGTCATCTTCATCTAGTTCACCGTCACCTTCTCCTTCGCTTTCTACTTGCTTTTTTTCCTTGGGGACGAAAATCGGCTCTCCAGCATTCTGACCCCATTCACTCCAGTGAACGGCATTTTTCGTTTCTATATCGAACTTAACAAGTCCGTCAAGAAAAGTCGATTTGCCGGTGTCGGTGACCCCATAGACGTAGCGGTGGCGGCGGGTGACGTAGTAAGGGTTGAGAGTCGGGAGTTCGGGCGAGTTGACCAGTTCACCTTTGAACTCTAGCTTTGCACGTGCGGATTTTGTGCTGTTTTTCACATTTGGGGCATCTGGTGAGGATGGTGGGAGTGATGGGAGCCGGAAACGCTTGAAAACGGGGCGGCTGGCGTCGTCGACACCTGCTGCGTATTTCGCCGCGTCAGGAGATGTGGAGATGATATTAGAGAAGTAGAAGCGCTTTAGGATGTTGAGGTTCCCGTAGGTGATTAGGTCTGCAACAATGTCGGTGTCTCTGCTACCATCGGACGATGGCTCTTCATATGCATTGATGGTGTGGAAGCAGAAAAAGGGTTCGCTTTTGTAAGTGGCCACGAGCCCCCTGCCACCCTTGTCGACGGGGCGCCGGTCAACGATGTACCAAGTGGAAGGTTTGGAGTCGTCGAAGTCAGCGATGGCGTCGATGATGTTCCGGTGCCAGATGATTGACAAACCGCCTACGGTGTAGAAAGAGTTCCATACGCAGAGTATGACGTAGTTTTCTGTTAGGAATATGGAGTGTAGGTAGGCGGCGCGGGCATCGGTAATGGTTGCGAGAATGGAGGTTTTACCTGTGGAAGCTGACACGGTAAAGATACGATAGATAGGGTTTCGCCCTAGCTTGAGGTTGAAGTTGTAGACGTCTCCTGTGACTGGGTCTGATTTGGCGTGGGTGGCCGATAGGGGCCCCTTTAAGTCTGGGTGAAGGACTTGCTGCGAAGCCACTCCGATAGGTTCCAGGGACTCTGGGTCCAGGGTTTGAAAGGCTGCAGCGTCAGTCTTGTTGGCTAGCGTCTGAATACCGGAGGCATGTCCAGAGCTTTTCTTCTTGCCCGTGTGGTCCAATCCCGGGAAATTGACTGAGACCGTAATAGACATAGACTGCTGATCTGCCTGGGTTCTGGGTGGGCTGGGGCGAAATAAGGACATGACTTTCTGGAAGTAGCTGGTGCAAGGTTCATAGCGCGCACCGAATGACATGGACTTTGCGCAGCCAGTTTTCCTGATTTTTTCTATTAGTCCGTCACAGGAGCTTCTAGAATTGTAGAACACGCGGACTGAAGAGTGGACCGCATCTGGAGGCAGAATCTGGAATCGGTGGACCACAGCTAAGCCATCAAACCAGTGGGCCACTTTGTAGATCTCCTTCTTCTCGGTTTCTATCTCACTGCGTCCTGTGCCAGTGCGATACAGGACGCCTGCTGTCCATGAAGGGATGTCTCCGGTCACCTTGAGCTCAACAGGAGTCCTCTCTTCATAGCTGGAATTGAACTGATCTGGTTATTAGTGATAGACATATGGTGGATCCCACTGCACCACCCTACAAGGCGGGATGGTTTCGGAACAAAGCAACTTACTCCTTGATGGTTTGGCCAGTCATTGTATGACTTGGGGGAGGTATCTATGGTGCCCATGGTGTGAGCAGCAATCTGAGCAAGTCTCCTTCTGGGTGAAGCAGACTGTCTTGGCGAACTCGACATCAAGAACCTATCCTTAAAGCATATAAATTGTAATGTACAAATTATAATATTACCGAAAATGAGGAGTGGAAAAGGGGGTTATATAAATAACTCAGAAGATTTGGTTTCCCTTAAAACAAGAACATGAAATGAAATTATATAGTTAAAGAATAAAAGAAACAGTCGATAATCGGTTGATTCCTTTACACAAATCAACAAGAAAATCATCGCAGAGGCATCATCCTTAACTAACCGTAATCCTAACTCCTAATTCCTAATCCTACTCCTAACATACCCCTAACCCTGGTGTCGAGGGCGGCGAGGTTGAATAGAAATGTATGAGAAATATGTGATGTAAGATTCAGAGTATGAAAACTGTGTAACTTTTAGATGAAGTGACAGTTGATTATGGATTTAACAAAGTGGGCTCAACTTGTAAACCATGTTCGACTGTTAACCATCAAGCACTCCATATATATATGAATCAATCCATATGCCGTCGAGTTCAACAGACATTGGCGCATGGCTGGCCCACCGCCAGGGCCATTGGGCTCAACTAGTTAGTTTCCACTTTATTATTAATTAAAATAAAGCGAACAGGAGGTGTTAACGAAACAGACGGAAATGAATTGATTGATTGGCGAAATTGAAGGGGAAAAAGCCATGCGGTATACATATGACCAATCGTTTCATCATCATTGGGTCTGGCAGAACTATTAAGGTAGGGTCTTTGGGGTCATTCAGACACTGCATTAGGATTCATGGACGCCCGTTGAATCCTCAATAAAGTGTTGGGTTGTTCGGAGAGAAGGTTTCTTGGTTTTACGTTGCGCATTCATTCGGCAAAGAGCTTGGCAGGCTCGGAGCTCGATCATGAAAAGAGCAAAGTTTGGCGAGAAAGACGGGATGTCGCTAGCTGCAAAAACAGGTCGGAGCGTGGTGGTGCTGAATGGACTGCCGTTGATTTGACGGCGGAACGATCATCACGGCGGTCAATCCTTCGCAGCAACAACAGCGAAGAGCAAGTTACTGGCATGAAGGAGTCCCGGCTTAACGGATTAGGACATTGCAAGGAGAAGATTCTTCAAAGCTAATACGAATAACTAACTAACTAGTTAACTAACGTAATTCCACACTGAGTGAGACACCCCAGCGAACGAGACACCATTTCAAAATATCATCTAATTCAACTACCCTTCCACTTCAACACGCAATTATGCCACCAATTCACAATAAAAATTCTTCAAATTCTATTGAGAGAGAGGGGAGGCTTGAACTCATGATAAAATCTATTCAAAATGATGAAAAACTCTCAATTTGTGAAGCTGCACACCTATTTGATGTTTCATCTTCTACTCTTGGTCATTGACTGAGTGGCAGACCTGCACAGGTGAATTTACACTCAAATTCACACAAATTGACTCAGACTGAAGAGGATAGGCTAGTTGAATGAGTGCTGGACCATGTTAAATGAGGATTCCCTCCCCAGCTGGCATTTGTTGAGGATATGGCTAATTATCTTCTTATCTTATGGAATTCCATCATCTCTACCACCTCTCCCCCTGGGTCAGCAAGAACTGGATTTCAAGACTGATTAAACACTGTACAGAGCTTCAAAGCTGCTATTCCAGACACTATAATCATGAATGAGCCAAATGTGAAGATATCAGGGTTATACAGGATTGATTTAAGACCTTGAAGGATACAATTGCTGAGCATGAGATTCTGTCAGAGAATATATACAACTTTGATGAGACTTACTTTGTCATGAGACTCTGTGTCACTACTAAGATCATCACTAGTGCTGAGTGCTATGACCAGACAAAGCTTCTACAGCCTGGGAATTGTAAATGGGTGACTGTGATTGAGGCAGTCAATGCATCAGAATGAGCTCTATTCTCATACATCATTCTCAAAGGGCAGATTCTACAGGAAGGCTGGTTTGACAGGCTCCCAGATGGCTGGAGACTTGATGTTAGCCCTAATGATTGGACTACAGATGAGATTGGAGTCAAATGACTTACTAGACTGTTTATTCCTGCTGCAAATTCACACAGGGTTGACACTCATAGTCTTCTTATTCTGAATGAGCACAGCAGTCATTTTACCTCAGAATTCAATCAAATCTACAAGAATAATACTATTATATGTCTTTGCATGTCATCTCATTCATCACATCTCTTACAGCCACTAGATATGAGCATTTTTGCAGTCTTAAAGTGAGCATATGAGGGTCTAGTTCAACAGCAAATGTGACTAGAATTTAATGCTATTTGAAAGACAGATTTATTAGAGACTTATCCTGCAGCATATACTGAAGTCTTCAAACTGCAGACTATTTAAAATGACTTCAAAGCTACTAAAATAGTGCTCTTTCAATCTGACTATGTTCTCCAGCAGCTGGATATTCAACTCTGAACCTCTACTCCTCCATGCAGCAGCTCTAGCAATTCAATCACATTCTGAGTGCTTCAAACACCTAGTAATCCCCAGCAATTACACCAGCAGACAAATAAGATCAAATACTTAGTGGAAGATCAGTTTTAAGGCTTTGTGGAAGACTTTGATCAAATTATCAAGGCCTGTGAATATGAAATGATCAGCATCACTATTCTAAAGAAGCAATATCAGGATATATTCAATGTGAATGAGATAAAGAAGCAAAAGCAGACTAGATCTAGATGTCAGATTCAACATGCAGGAGGTCTCACTAGACAGGAAGATCAGAATCTTATTATTCCATCTGCTGCACTTGTTGAACAGTCTGTCATTCAACCTTCTGAGCCTGCAGTCTCTGGGCCTAGACCACACTCAGGAGCATCACAGCAGTGCAGCAACTGCAATTTACCTGGTCATAAGAGAACAAGATGCCCTCAATCTAGTGTAATTTAATTAATTTGATTAGGGGTGGGTGGGTGTAGATATTTTGGGTTAAAATCTAGTTAGTTGGGATATGGTGGTTTTGGTGTCTCGCTCGCTGGGGTGTCTCGCTCAGTGTGGAATTACGTTAGTTAGTTACCGAGCATGTTAATAATGCCAATCCTGATTAAGTTATTGTGAGTATTGTGGAGAGTTGTCGAAGTACGTGTTAGAGCGGGAGAACATCGACATGTTTTTAACAATTTAGCAGTTTTCTGGTGCTAAGTTCAGCCAAGTTTGGTTGGTTAAAATTTTCGCGCACAGCAAGAATAGGAGCAACCTTAATAATTTCCATACATGCGACATCCCACATGGAACAAAGATCAGAAGTGAATCGGAGGATAGCTTCTCCATATCCGACTCAATTCGCGTCATATCCTCGTCACAGGAGATGGAATATATGATCGAGAACTGTTCTACACTCTTCTCTCCTCAGTTTACGAACCTGCAAACTGTTATTTAACTAACGAACCAATTGAGCGCACGTATTGCATCCCTGTCAGAAAAAGAGTCTCAGAAGTCTCCTCGGGCCAGGTTGGCAGATTGCACAAATGATGGAAACGGATTCAGCTGCAACATCATCCTATCCAAAGGAAATACCAGATTTTTTGAAGCAGCAAGACTGCATGCTCTGTGGTCGTCTGGACTCTGGGTTGTTGTCTGAGGTCTTGACGGCCTCATCTCAACGAAGCATATTCGTCCTCTCTTGGCAGCAGATCTCCCCGATGCCGCCTCTGTCGTGGCGGATGCTATGCTCGACGATGAGGTCTAGCATTATCTTTCTCCCAGACGGATGGAGTACTATGACAATTACTGGGCTAGTTTTGTGCGGAGACTGAAGATACTACTGTCGACACCTGGATATGTGACTTATGTTGCTGTCGCGGATCCCCCTGATGACATTGAGGGGCTCGCTGGTCAAGTCCAAGAACGTGGAGACAAGGTTGTTGGATATGCTGCGTGGGTGCGGGAAGGGACCTCCCCAGCTGCAAGGAAGTGGAAGAGGAATAATGAATGAAACTATTGGATGCTGTAGGATGACCCCCCCCCCCCCAATACCTTTTCACCTTAAACAAGTTAAGATATCTATTTCATATAACTATCTAACATCATCTACCAGGGTTGGAGAGAAGCCTCCAGAACATTGAAAAGAAAGACATCGACACCTTCAACCCCGACAAGAGCCTGGATAAGGCCAAATTAGAGACGAACATACCAGCAACACAGGATAATTTTCCCTCTGAACTGTTCCTGAGCTCTGGTACCTGGCAACTCTTGCAGTGCACCCCGACTACCAGCGACGGGGGATAGGGAAGATGTTGACCAGTTGGGGTATTGAGCAAGCCAGGGCTGAGAATGTTCCCGTAGGGCTGGAGCCGAGTGACAAGGGGCTGGGCCTGTATGAGAAACTGGGTTTTCAAGTGAGAAGGTCAGAATGGATCGCGGGGAAATCAGTGGTGGTGATGATTTGACAGCCTCCTGGATTGAGCCCTGAGGAGAGAAGAAGAAGAAGAAGAAGAAGAAGGAGGAGGAGGAGGAGGAGGAGGAGGAGGAGGAGGAGGAGAAGAAGTGGTAAAGTTCGATAATATCCCGTCCAATAGATATATCGTAGACTATAACTCGCCTCCCTAATTTGCCTCCCCCGATATTGAAAGTCTCCCTCCCAAAGAGGGAATTAGGGCTGGCTGTCCATGTCTTGGCATCAGAACATATATTTTTTGACCTCCGCAAACTTCGGACCGTAGAATATTCGGCATGGTTCAACCATCAAGGACCCAACCTTGTTCATGAACATTGTTCCCCGTGCTCTGGCTTCATCGAGGTTCCATTTACCCATATTGACGGCTAGCACGCGTGTCCCATATCTAAGACCCTTCCCATCTCGCAGCCCTCACAGTTGTCGCAGATGTCATTTGCAACATCTGTGTGCCAGCCGCAATCTGCATAATGCAACAATGGAGAGAGAAATCCCCGACGTAGAACAATTCCCGCATAAGCGCGTCAAGATCTCAAATGGTGCGGACTCGTCAAATTCTTCAATTGGCCCCGTCTCCGTGATTGAACCTCCCGCCGCATTGGACAACCAGAATGCGCAGGCGCTGAAGGAGGCGGAGGTCGGCATCACACATTTTGTCAGCCCTCATTTACCTGGCTTTTCCGGTATCTTGAAGAAAAGGTACACATATACATTAACATACATATGTTGGATCACATCGGATCACATCGGGTTACTACGGCCAACTAATTAGTTCTTCTTGTTACCCTCCAGATATACTGACTTCCTGGTCAATGAAATCCTCCCTTCAGGTAAGGTTCTCCACCTGGGAAACCTCGACCTGCCCCAGCCGTTTAAGGCCGCCACGGGCCTCTCTGAACCCCCAATGCCTGCTCCCAATGCCCTTGAAAATAATACAAACTCGGAGACTGCGAAAGGAACGGAGAATGGCACGATGGGTGTTGCGGAATCCAGCTCTGGCGCCGGAGTAGGTGCCTCGAAAGGTACTCCGGAGGCTCACTCTTTCCAGGTATGGATGCTTACTAGAAATATGTTTGTTCATATTTGGTGACTGACACTATTACAGATGTCGGATGAGGACAACAGGCTGCTCGAAGAATATTTCGGTTGCGAAACCGCACAGCAAATCTTTGCCCTGCACAGTCGCGCTCTTGCGCGGCCTATCGCAAAAGCAAGAGATCTGGGTCGCGTGAAGTCCGGCGTAATTACAGACAAAGACATCCGCACAAAAATCCATCAAGCCATCAGACGTATATTTGCCTCGCGTCTGGAATCATCCACGGATAATGACGGCACCATGGTAATAACTGCGATTCCCGTATCGCGCAAAGGTGCCCAGGGGAGAGGAGGCAGAGGAGGAGCGGGGGGCGATTCTAGAAAAGGGAGACTGGGCTGGAATGAATTGGGCGGAGAACATCTACATTTCACAATCTACAAGGAGAACAAGGATACCATGGAAGTGGTAAGTTTCATAGCTCGGCAGATGAAAATAAACGCAAAACAGTTCGGTTTTGCGGGGACGAAGGATCGACGCGGAGTAACGGTCCAACGGGCCAGTGCATACCGCATCTACGCTGACCGGTTGTTGAACGTGGGTAAATCGCTGCGGAATGCTGCTGTTGGCGATTTCGAGTACCACCAGCATCGTCTGGAACTTGGTGACCTGAACGGCAATGAATTTATCATTACGCTTCGCGACTGCCAGTTCCCGTTTGATCCGGAAGAAAAGGTTGCCAATTCCGTTGCAAGGGCCACTGACATTGTGTCCAAGTCTCTTCACGACCTTCGCCAGAGAGGTTACTTCAATTACTATGGCCTGCAGCGTTTCGGGACTTTCTCAACCCGCACTGATACGATCGGGTTGAAGATGCTTCAAGAAGACTACAAAGGTGCCTGCGACTGTATATTGCATTTTAACCCCCTGGCGCTGTCTGCATCGCAATCACAATTGCAGTCAGAGTCCCCGGCCAGCAAAACACTTATAAGTGCCGACGACATTGCGCGCGCAGAGGCAATCCACGCGTTCCAAACGACAGGTAAAATAAATGCGGCGCTCGATAAATTACCTCGCAAATTCTCTGCTGAGTCAAATATCATCAGACACCTGGGTCGCCATAAGAATGACTATTTTGGAGCGCTGGGCACCATACCTCGGAGTCTCCGTCTCATGTATGTCCATGCATACCAATCGCTAGTGTGGAACTTTGCAGTCGGGGAGCGCTGGCGATTATACGGCGAGAAGGTTGTCGCAGGCGACCTTGTTCTTGTCAACGACTTTAAGGAAAAAGAAGGAGCCAGAGCTGCTGGTGGTGCCGAGGAATTTGATGCGGATGGCGACGTCGTCATTCTTCCAGATGCGGGGGATAGCACCCCCGCTGCGGACATGTTCGAGCTCGCTCGTGCCCTCTCCGCCGAGGAGGCTGCGAGCGGCAAATATAGCATCTTTGATATTGTCCTGCCATTGCCGGGATTCGATATCCTTTACCCGGACAACGAGATGAAAACCTTCTACAAGGAATTTATGGGCAGTAAGCGGGGTGGCAAGCTGGACCCGTTTGACATGCGAAGGAGCTGGAAAGATATCAGCTTGAGCGGCGGGTATCGGAAACTGCTTAGCAAACCTGGTCCGGACTATTCGTTTGAGGTGAAGGCATATGCGGGCGATGATGAGCAATTTGTGCAGACCGACCTTGAGAAGCTCAAGATGGCTAGGAATGGTGGCGAGAAGATAGCAGAGCCCTCAGATGCAACGGAAGCAGTCGATGGCAAGACTGCAGATAAGCTGGCGGTGGTTCTGAAATTACAGCTAGGATCTAGCCAGTATGCGACTATGGCTTTGCGGGAGTTGATGAAAGATGGCGGTGTCAAGACGTACAAGCCGGATTTTGGTGGGAGATAGGATAAGTTGGAAGGGCAAGGATAGTTGGGATCTCTTTCTCTTCCTGTGAGAAATCGTTTTAAAGAATGATGCTTTTAATTTATTAGCAGAGAAATTTAGACAGGGTTGGTTATGCTCAATGAGATTCACTCCGAGATACCCCGCTCATAAGCATAAATTCTTACGCTTGAAGATCTACAAGATACTCAATAATTTTATGGTCTATGAAGAATGAATGGAGCTCTTGATAGGATTCCAGTTTTCTTTAATCGTTTATCACACGTACATATATGTGTGTTTTTCTAAGAGATTTCAAATCATTGGATAATTGTACACCCTCTTACACCAAGGTGTTGGCCATAAGCACTTCAGTCAGCGTTTTCAGAGACTGTTTTATTGATGCAAAATTTATTGTTTATCTGCAATTGCTCATATAGAAACATAAAACAATAAACAACTGCTTTGATGTGTTAATAATCGGATTACCTTTTGTCTTTCTCTATCTTTGCAATACCCTCTCTTGCTTTTTAACAATCCTTCAAGCGGGCAGTCAAGCGTATATCCAATATGAACGATACAAAGCTGTTCTCCTCATTGGTGTCCTTTCCATTCAAATCAAACTTTCAAATCGCTTCCAGTTCCTAGGCAGCTGTTCACCGGGGAAAATGAAGCCTTTACTCAACATCTTCATAATAATCGCCATCCTCAAGGACACGATTGTGCAGGCTCATATGCAACTCTACTTCCCGCCTCCTTTCGCTGCCGCCAACAATCCACATGTCACTGAGACTCCGTACCCCTACCTGGACTATCCCTACAATTGCTGCGGCAGCAAGACTCCGTTCCCTTGCAAAGGCTTCCTCAACCATCTCAACACCACGCAGGGCCAACCAGTTGTCTCCTGGCCCGCTGGTTCCGAGCAAAACTTCAGCCTAACCGGGTCGGGCAACCACTATGGCGGATCGTGCCAAGTGGGCTTCAGCGTCGATGAGGGGAAGTCGTGGAGGGTCGTAAAAAGCTTCGAGGGTAACTGTCCGTACAGAGATGGCGGAACGGATCCAGAAAAGCAGACGTTTGGGTTTCGTGTGCCAAGCGATACTCCTGTGGGGAAGCAGGTGTTCGCCCGGACGTCGGTTAATCGGAAACAGGAGTTTAATATGCTATGTGTAGCTGTGAGAATTACAGCTCCAGATGAAGACGTGAGTGGTGGAAGCGATAACGAGGGCCGTCGTCGCCGCATGTGGATTCGGCCAGATAAACCTCAGCATCACAGACCTGATACTCCTCTATGCTGGTGTAGGGATGACGGCTCGAGAATCGAAAATCCCACCAAAAACATCACTGCAGACAGTGCTGGCAGTGCCAACAATACAGAGCCATCCATTAGAGAGGCGATTTCTTTCAGAGACCCTACGGCAGTCAAAAACCAAAAAGAAGGCGGAAGTTGATCCAAATACCCAGTTTATCAATATAAAAAGGATTAAGAAGGCTCAAGAGGAAGCTGCTGCTCTAGAGCCTAGGAAACAACTACAGGAGCTGGAAATTAAGGCTATAAAAGCAGCAGCAGCAGCTTTAGCAGCAGGTCTGGAAGCCTGCATGTTTGAATGGCAGTTAGATTGAATTTGTAGTTAAATATTTACCCAAATAGGAAGGGGGGGTTGCTTTGGATAGGGTGGTCGAAAAAGGGTCTGGTCGAAATATAGACCGATTAGCTTAGTTTTATACTTGCTCAACATCAATTATAAAATTTTTTTTCATCAAAAATATAGATATTTGATGATGTGATGCTATATTGCAAGCTTAATTTGAGCCTCATTGGCTGGCATTTGAACGCGTTGAAGGTGGAAGAATATGAGTGCGTTGAAATTAAACGCGGCTCATTGAGTGGTTTGGCTCGTTGGGTGGTGAGTCACGTTTAACTAGTTACACATTCATCATAATAAAATTTCCGCTCCTCGTCTCACAAACAATTTCTTTTCCTTTTCTTCTTTGGAGTCAATCCCGCCAACATTTTTCCTGATTACCCCGCAAATAATTCTATAATGGCTGTAGTATCTGGTGTTCCGGTCGTTGAGCCTCATATGGTTTTCGACACGATTTTGTAAGTTCCGCAACCCAAACAATGCAATGCGCTCCCATGAAAGTATGCTCTAATCATTCCTCCCATCAACCGATCAGGGTCCTAGACTTTGGCTCCCAGTACTCCCATCTTATCACGAGGAGGCTTCGTGAGCTTAACATTTACTCTGAAATGCTCCCATGCACTCAGAAAATTGTCGACCTGTCATGGAAACCAAAGGGTGTTATTTTGTCTGGGAGTCCCTACTCCGTGTATGCGCCGGACGCCCCGCACGTTGACCCAGGTGAGCCATTAATATGGCTATATGTATGCGAATTTAACCTACTCGACCCTAGCTGACACGCCCTATTTGCAGCTGTGTTTGAACTTGGAGTTCCTGTGCTAGGGATCTGTTACGGGCTGCAAATGATTGCTTGGAACTATGGCAAAAATGTCTCAGCTGGCGACAAGAGGGAGTACGGCCATGCGAATTTAACTGTAAAGCGTCACCTGGGACAAGCTGCGCACATCGATAAATTATTTGAAGGGCTAGAGGGAGATCTCGTGGTTTGGATGTCGCACGGAGATAAGCTGTCGCACCTCCCCGAGAAGTTTGTGACAATTGCTAGTACACCCAACGCCCCTTTTGCCGGAATCGCACACGTCGAGGAGCTTTTCTATGGCATCCAATTTCACCCAGAGCTTACACACACCCCTCGGGGGAAGGATATTCTTCGAAACTTCGCCGTCAGAATCGCGAAAGCACAACAAAACTGGACGATGGGAGAATTCGTTAGCCAAGAAATCGAGCGCATTAGAAAATTGGTTGGGGAAAAGGGACAGGTTATTGGAGCTGTCAGCGGAGGTGTTGATTCTACAGTTGCTGCAAAGCTCATGAAAGAAGCAATTGGCGATCGCTTCCATGCTGTTCTCGTTGACAATGGGGTCCTCCGCTTGAACGAGGCGGCAATTGTCAAGGAAACATTGACGAGGCATCTCGGTGTCAATTTAACTGTGGTTGATGCCAGTGAGCGGTTCCTCGGCAAGCTGAAGGGCATCAAGGATGATCCTGAAAGGAAACGGAAGGTCATTGGTAATACATTTATCGAGGTCTTCCAAGAAGAGGCTAAGAAGATCGCGGCTGCTGCTAAGGGATCACCCAACGAGGGTGAGATTGAATGGCTTCTTCAGGGTACCTTGTATCCTGATGTTATTGAAAGTATCTCATTCAAGGGGCCCAGCGCAACTATAAAAACCCACCATAATGTCGGCGGTCTACTGGAAGGCATGCACCTGAAGCTTATCGAACCCCTCCGCGAACTTTTTAAGGACGAAGTCCGTGAACTGGGTGTACAGCTCAGTATTCCAGAGGAACTTGTCTGGCGCCACCCATTCCCTGGTCCTGGAATCGCCATCCGAATCCTTGGAGAGGTCACCCCTGTGAGTAACTGCTTATACAAACCCTGCTGAAACAAAAGCCATCATATTAATAGTTATACAGGAACAAGTCCGCGTTGTCCGGGAAGCTGATCACATTTTCATCGAAGAGATCAAAGCAGCCGGTCTATACCGCAAAATTAGCCAGGCCTTTGCTGCACTTCTCCCCGTCAAGGCGGTTGGCGTGATGGGCGACCAGCGGGTTCACGACCAGGTGATTGCTCTTCGGGCTGTGGAGACCACTGATTTCATGACTGCAGACTGGTATCCGTTTGATGGCGAGTTCTTGAAGACGGTTAGCAGGCGAATTGTGAATGAAGTTAAGGGCGTATGCCGGGTGGTCTACGACAGTAAGCTTTCCCTCTTTCTCCTCCTTTTTTGAGTCATGCGTCTACTGCAAACTTGAATGCTGAGCATTTTTTCGTTTACGCTAAACAGTCACCAGCAAACCCCCCGGTACCATCGAGATGGAGTAATTGGAAACCAATGACTACCGCTTAATTCAAGGCATTACTATGAAAGACGCATTTGCGGCATCTGAATCGGCATATGGCATGACAAAACGCAAAATAGAGACGACTATTGCTTTTATGAAGTGGCTCCCCCCCCTTTTTTGTTTTTTTTTGTTTGTTTAGAATAACATGATAGTGAACCCCTTAAACAACAGAGTCGCCACACCTATGATGATGCTTTCGACCTTAAAAATTATGGGTCCCTTCAACAATCTACAAATCTTTCCACTATCATTGAATGCTATTCCTCACAGAACAGTCTCGAAAGGTTATCGCACCATCTCCGCAAACGCACTCTTAATTCGGTGCAGAGAAATTGACCTGGGTGCAGTAGTAGAGGTAAGTCTCATCAGTTTCGTCTTGCTTATAATCAACTTTCTTTAAGAAGAGAGTTATGGTCCTGGTTAGTGTTTGACTGTAAATAGTAGATCATTCACTAGTGAATCGACGAATTGAGATATCATGAGCTCTTCATCCTCAATTAACCTTCGTTGCCTCTTGGTAAGGCTCTCTGCGTTGTCATGATGCTGTCCCAAATGTTAGAATGAGCCGATGATTTGGAGAGCTCAAGGTTCACAGACAGGCTTTCATTACACATGTCTTGTTGTGAATATGAACAAGGAATATTTTGAGAATTCCGAACTGAAAAGCTTTTGCTTAAATGTTATCTCAGAGGAATCAAACGTCAGTGAAATCCATTTGAATTTAGTGTTCAGAACTTCGAGCTTGCTCGTTCGCCCTCAAAATCCTAGCTTGGTTTGCAGGGAATAGTTTGGTTTGTTTGCTCAATTTCGATCGGCACTTTATTGCTCCACTCAAATCCGTTTTTTAGGAGCATGTTGGTTGTCATCCAATCCACAATGCTTCACGCTCAGCAAACATGCCAAAAACTGGCGCCTCTTCAGTCAGCCAATTGAAGTCGGTTTGTAATTGTAGTCAGAGTACAATCTCACGTGACTATGACTATTCCGTGCTTGAAACCTTTGATGATTTGACCAGTGGTTACGCTCCGCATGTTTCACGTGATCTAGATAACCAGTATCTGGGAGCTTACGTTGGGCATGTCTGCCCGGGTAGGGCTCCAAATAGAGCTACATCAGTGTTTTTGCTTAGTCATTAAATATGCTTAACTTAGTTAGCTAGTTAGTCCAAGAGGACCGATATCAACCTTATTGCACTGTGGGACTCTAAGCGAGCTAGCTACGACTACTAAATACGTATGTGCACGTGACTTAAGGTACCGGGGCATCATCTAACAAACCCACACACCTTATCTTTTAGAGGACCGTTGTCAACCTTGTGTCAGGCCTATCCGCCTTCTTACGTAATCTGCACTGTTTATAACTTCTGTGTAGCTAGCAATTGCTACATAATCAATCAAGCAATCTATCCTTCACAGGTTATGAGACCCGTTTTGCGCAAATAACTGCCAATTCAGGGAATTCTTGTCAAATATAGTGTATATTAATCACTGCTTGCTTCATTCAATATAATATTGTCTTATTTTATGTTAATTGATTGATTTGACACACTTTTATATTATTTTTTTTTTCTGTGTTCAATCTGTTTGCTTAGCAGGTGAAAGAAAAATCTGCAACTTGCTAATTTTTCAGTGACTGATCACACAAGAATGTGTCAATCTGCTCAATCAAGCTTATAGACAAGAATCTCACTGAATAAGATTACTCTGTTATAAAGAAGATTAATACAACATGATGAAACATATGATGACTCACTCATGATCATGATAGAGTCAATTCAGTTAATCTGACTGATCTGAAAATGATCAGAGGGCTCTGAGCTCATCAAACCCCCCAGAGGTGTTCAAGAGTTTCAGAATTAAACTCTCTGAAACATCTGATTGACAAGCTGGGCTGATTACAGCCTCTATCATGATGAGGCCAGTCCATCTATGTCATGTCAAATATGTCAATTCAACTCCTTCAGAAGATGAGGTGGAGATGTCTGTGATGACTTCTAACTTATCACTGGCAACTAATTCTAAAGAATTACAACTGAGAAGATTGGATCTTGAATATCAAAAGATTGATTTAGAACTTCAAAAAGAGAGATGTAAAGAATTGCAGCTTCAACTTCAATTGAAGAGACTCTGCACTCAGAATGACAGGGTCACAATATCTGCAAATTCATCAACAGATTAATCATCAGCATGAGATCTGAACTTGAGATTCTGAATACAATATAATCTCTATGATCTAGATAGCTGTGTCAGCAAGGTGATCAGCCAGTTCAAACAGAATACTAAGTATGCTATCAAGCTGAATGCCCTGGTCAGATCTTTGAATTATCTCTCTTGGCATGTGAATATGAAGGCCAAGCTAATTGATACTCAATGCTGGGTTATATTAGAGGGCAAGCAAGTCAAAAGCCCTGATAAAGACTCTGAATGAGCTTCTTTTTGAGAGGCCAAAAATTGCTGACTTTACACATTCATTTCAAACATATTGGCAGCCAGCATTAGGCCTCATTTTAATAAGTATGATAAGAGCAGGATCAATTATTCTCTTTGACACAGTTGAGGAGAAGTTCTTCATCTCAAGAACACAGCTCTGCAAGGAAGCAGTTTTGACATTTACATCAATGAGTGATGTTCAAGTCACTGATGTATACATATTTTTTGATAAGTTCAATGACATTATTATGAAATTGAAAATACTTAATATTTTACTGTCAAATGACATGGTATTTCACATGTTCTATTCTGCACTTTTCAATATATGATGAAACTATGTGCAAAAGAAAATTGAGAAGGTACAAGAGTTCAAATCAAAGTCTGTCATGTTGGACATTCATTCAATCATGGAGGAAATACACTCTTGATTGAACCTCACTAAAGAGGTCAAGAAGACTGTCCAGGCAGTTAATTCTTTGGCCAATATGACTCAGGCTGAAAACATAGCTGTGGGTTCCAATAATAGCAGTAATATCCAAAATAATTTGACCTGTGGAGGCTGAACCAGGGGACACAGAGACTATTGAATGAGTGAATGTTCAAATTCTGATCTCTCAATCTGTCTGGAATGTGAGCATTATCATGGTGGGTTTTGCTGAGCAGCCAATTCAGATAGCATCTCTGAAGAATGAAGAACTATCAACACAGCAAGAATAGAGAAATATAATAATAAGAAGAATAGTGAGAGCAAAAAGACCTTATCAACTGCAAATGACAGCTCTAAGATATTTCAAATGATGAATCTAGTGCAGGTCATTGGGGTGTTTGTGTACTCTGCTGAACCAATCACCAACCCACTCATTATATGAGATAGTGAGGCTGGATGTCATATTGTGAGTGATCAATCATGATTTTCCTGAATAACAGAGGTTAGTGGCCCTACAATTCAAGTGGCCAATAAGACTACTTTGAAGGTTTAAGGAATTGAGATCACCTCTATCCCAGTTGGAGAATGATTAATCAAATTTAACTATGTCTATTTGATATCAGACTTATCCACCAACCTCATATCTGCTGGCCTATTGAAGTGCCAGGATTATATTCACCATGATCTGCAGGTAAACACTGGAAATTACTTTGAGATAATAGCATCTACAGGAAATGACATCTTCTATGCAAATTTGATTTTCAATAATATATATGTACTATCTGACATCTTCTCTATGTTTAAAGGTATTATAAATGATCTGGAGCTTGGATCACTAGCATACTTAGCAGTCTCAAAGCCCAGGGTGATATCAACAGATTATGATCTAAATGCTGCATCACTGGGTCTTTTCAACTGCAATAACATGGAGCAGCTAATTAACCTGAAGGATCTGAATACTTATACCTTCATTTTGTTCTCATCAATCTGACTACCTGCCATTATACCAAAGCAGCTACTGATTGATGAGTGGCACTGGCAATTGGGCCATTTGATAAGAAGAATATAATTAAAATGTCACAGGAGCTCTGTTTTGGAATTGCCATCATCAGCTCAAAGAAGCTCTCATTCTGCACCATGTGCTTTAAAGCCAAGTATAAATGTGCAAGTTATAAAAATGCCTCACTACACTGTGCCACCTGCAAAAGTTTTAAGATCTGAGTAAACCTATTTAAAGGTGGAGAAATGCTTGGTAATGAAGAAGATACACCATCTTATACAGGTAAGAAGCTCATGATGATGATCACTGATGATGTCACATAAATGCAGTAGACATTTCTATTGAAGTGTCACAATGAGGCTCTAAAATATATACAGATCTTCAATCAATTTATGAAGAATCTGCTCAATTGTGATGTTGTGATTATCCACTCTAACTGCAGTGAGTTGAATTCAAATACTGCAGCTGCCTATATGATGAGTGAGAGTATTAAATGAGAATCAACTTCATCTCACACTCTGCAGCAAGATAATGTGTCCAAATGTTCTATTGACCTGATTATCAAAAAAGCCTGAATGTTATTAATAGATTTCTCCTCCCTCACTCAGATGTGGAGTGAGGTGGTAATTGTGGTGATTGAAATACTTAATCTTATGTCAATATCAGTCAAGCTTTATAATAATGTAGAGGATTCAGATCTGAAGGTGGTTATCTCATATGAAGCTTGGCTCAGGGTCATGTCCTCTGCATGTGGAATTCACTGATAAAGGTGCAAGGCTTATTTAAAAATAGTGCTCAAGCTGAATATGAAGATGGCCTCATGATCACAGGAGCTTATATTTACAGGCTATGATAGCTTTACTAATTATAGATTGGTCAATCCTTGTAATGATCATCTTTACACATTGAAAGATATAATATTTCAAGAAGACCTCCATTTGATGAATTCTCTGGCCTTGCCTAAGTAAGGTGCCAAGAACCTATCTTCTGCTACTCATATGGCTGCAGTTGCAATTCTTTTCACTCAACATGATTTATCAACAGACAATTTCATAGTGAACAGAGAGTTTCTATCTGCCCCTTCAGTATTTTTACACTCTACAAATAATTGATGGATAGACTATGAGATTACTGTGTGAATTCTAACATTTTGATACAGAACACTACTGCTCTCCCAGGGTCTGCTTTTGAGATAGAGGATTCTTCAATGCTTACTGAGAATATTACTTCAGTGAGGGAGGTCTCAGTAAAGGATTTCACTGACAATTTGATTGACATTCCTGCAGACTCTGAGATTGCCAGCTTGTTAGTTTCAAAGAACCTCACCTGGGCTTAGGTGTCTGCAGATTGGAAATATTACTTTCATGCCTGTGTTAAGAAGATTAATCACCTCAAGCAGATTGGTGCATGGTGACTAGTTGAAAAGATCTCAGATATGATGATTCTACATGGCCAATGGGTGTTCAACAAAAAGATTAATAATGCAGGTAGAATGGAACAATATAAAGTCTGCTGAGTAGTCTGTAGCAATTATCAAGAAAAGAGTGTCAACTATTCAAAGACATTCACACCAGTTCTATCAGCCTCTACCTCTTAAGTGCTTATAACAATCTTGATATCTTGAGAATAGCATGTTCTGCAGATTGACATAGTTACAGTGTTCTTAAATGCCTGGCTTCCTGTCAATGAATATATATATATGCATCAACCTACCAGATTCTGTGAGGGATGTGATGATCTGATATGTAAATTGATGCAGAAACTATATGGCCTGAACCAAGCAGCACTACTATGATATAAGAAGCTGTGAAAAATACTATTGAAAACAGGCTTCTGTATCAGTTCTTATGATGCTGGTTTTTTCATAAATGATGTCTGCAAGGTCTATATAACCATTTACATAGATGATGTTCACCTATATAGTCTGAATATATCAGATATTGAATGGACAAAAGTCCAGATCACTATTAATTATGAGATCAAAAATATGAGTAAATCAAACTGGTATTTGAGAATGAAGATTGATTGAAATGCTGAATCTTTATCACTGTCTCAGCCACTGTTCATAAAGAACCTGCTTGAGGAATTCTCAATGAATAACTGCTACCCAACATCCTCCCCTATAGAGGAGAATGTTAATTTCATGAGTGAAAATGAAGAATCAATTGCTTATACAGTGGAATTTACATTACATTTCTATCAATCAAAGGTTGACTCTCTGCAATATCTCACTACCAACACATACTCTGATATAAGCTTTGCCACTGGCTTCCTAGAGAGATTCAGCTCTTGCTCTACCTTGAAGAATTGAGCAGCATTCAGGCAAATTCTTAGATATCTACAAGGCACACCCAATATAGGTGTGTCCTATCAAAAAGACATGGATATAGAATCTGTGGTGTTTGCTGATACTGATTGAGCAGGCTGTGATCCAGGCTCCTACTTCACCACTGAATATGTCATTTATATGACAGAAGGTCCTGTTGCTTGACAAAGCAGCAAGCAGACAGATGTTTTGAAATCATCTACTGAGATTGAATATATTGCATTCTTAGAGACTGCCTATGAGCTTGTCTGCCTCTGGGAATTGCTGGAGGATGCTAGCTTCATGCTGTCTCAGCTCAATAATTTTGATGATAATGACAGCTTAATCAAATCACTGGTCAATAAACTAGTGTATACAATTTGAGTAGATAATAAATCAGTGATTGAACTGACTAAAAGTGAGGCTATTTCACATCAATCTAAGCATATAGAGGTTCACTTCCATACTCTTTGGAATCTTGTCTGCAAGAATGAGATCTTGATTGATTACATTCTGTCTGCTGAGAACACAGCAGACAGGCTGACCAAGCCACTTGAGGTGACTAGATACACCCTATGGCAGCAGATATTAGAAGATGCAGTAAGCAGGCAGAAATGATTATATGAAGAAAATGACTGATTTTTCAACAATATGAGTTTTCCAGTCAAATTATGTACTAATACCTAGCTACAGGCTATTTTTTGTATGTAATCTCAAGTATAGTTACATTAGTGAGTGGGGGTGTCAGGCCTATTCACCTTCTTACATAATCTGCATCATATATAACTTCTGCATAGCTCACTACATAATCAATCAAGCAATCTATTCTTCACATCTTGTTGTTCTGTGGGACTCTAAGTGAGCTAGCTAGCTACTAATAAATACATAGATGCACGTAACCTTGAGTAGCTGGGGAATCCTCTAACACCTGACTTATGTAATCATGCTGCTGTGCAACCCACACCTCATGTGAGTGCACCACATCAAAATGATAAAAACATCAAAACAATAAAAATCTTGAATTATATCCTCATTATTATACTCTATATCAACAATCAGTAGCTAATCTATAATAAAAAGATTATCTACATCATTCTCAGTATGTGTGTCATCTTTAAATTGATTTAATTCCTCTTCTATCAGTGATGTAAGTAAGTTATAATTAATTTTCATAAAATCAATTTCAAGTTTTTATCATTTCTTATACTGCTCTTTTTCAGCTTTATTATTCTTATATTGCTTGATTTTTCTATTGACATTTTTAATAGCGAGAATTTTTTCTACTTGAATCTAATGATGAGTTGTTTTAACTTTGCAGTATTTACTGATGTTGAGAAAGTTCTCTAATTCAATAATTTGTTGCTTATTGAATTTTATATAGATTAAACATTTTTTAAATATCTTGTTTAAATAATATGTCAAAATAAGTGATTTCAATTCAAGATTATTTCTAATAATTTATATGATATTTTTTACAATATTAATAAAATATTTTAGCTTTTGAATTATTTTATATGAGAATAATTAAGAAGAAGAAATAGATATATGATTTAAATCATTTTTATTTTTATAAATTTGCAGTGTAGAAGATGATAAGATTCACTGCTTAAGAGCATCAAGAACTTAGTTAGAATTTCATGAATATATATCATGTTAAATTCATTTTGCAGCTATTATATCAGATTTAAAGATCTGCTTTTATATAGTTAAAAGATTTTATAGAAATTACTATTTTTTATATTTAATAAGATCATAATATGCAGCATAGTTGACTACTTTTAAATGATAATACTTATATTACTAAAATGATAGACAATTTCAAGATTGTAGCAAATGAGTAACATATAATAAAAATTTATATAAAATTATATTATGAAGATTTATATATTTTATGAACTTCTCAGTGATATACAATTTATAATTATTTATTAAAAGTAATTGATGACTTCTCTTCTATTTCTTTTTTATAGTAGTATTAAAATGTTTGAGTTATTCAAATTCAATCTCATCATTTATAAATTCAATATCTGATATAGTAATTCTATAATCACTGAGTAAATCTATCTATATATATCAATTTTTCAAGTGTGTTTTGAAGGTCAAAATTATTATTGATAAAATGATATGATTATTCATGAATACAGATTCAATGACTATAATCAAATCTCTTAAAAAAAATAAAGAAATCATAAATTAACTTCTTTAAAAGTAGTTATAACTTATTCTCTATGTTTTTATTCTTCTTAAAATTCAATTTTATTAAAAGTATATATGTCACAGCCATGAAATTGATACTGCTTAAATAGAATTTGAAGACATTCAAATCATGTATTAATATATTCAATATTTTTAACTGTTACTTTCTTTGAATTCATTGACTTCTGTTTTATTCTCTTATACTCAAATAGTTATTTAATAAATCTATAAGTTTATATCTTACTAACTTTTAAAGGACAGGTAGTAGAATTTAAGTGCTGATGTCTGAGCATTGAATTCACAAAATCTTTAATATGTTCAGTTATGAGAGAATAATTTTTTTCATCAAGCAGCTTGACTTATTATTCAATCACATTCTTCTAACTTTCATTTAATCTCTTGTTAACTAGAATATTTATAGTATTTAGATTTTTTCTATTAATATACACTCAGAGACATTGATAAAAATCTTAAATTCTTCTGACAGAGATAGTATTTTGAAATTTGAATTTTTTTAATAATAAGTAATAGTTTTTTGAATATAATCTTCAATATTTTTATTTTTATTTGATATTATAATGAGTTATTAATTGATAAAGATGATAAAATTACAAAATTTTTATTATTTTAATATTTTTATCATTTTAAAGTAATGCATTTACACAAGGTGTGAATTATACAATGGCATAATTAATTGATAAATATTATATTTTATAATTATATTCAACCTCTATTTTTTATATATTGAATTTTATATATTAAACTCTATATATTATGACTGCTTTTTCAAATATATAAGTTAATAAGTCAACTCATATTGAAAATATAATTATTTTCTAAATTGAAAAAATTTATACACTTTCTAAATCATACGTACAGAAGTTAATATTTAATTTTTTTAAGACTTAAAAGTGATTCAGCTTACTTTTTATAATCAAGTTTCTAAGCTTGAATTAAATTAAAAAAAGTAACAGATTCAAACTTTTTAAGAGCTTGATAAAGCTTTATATAATATTATATATGATTGAATCTTTTATAAAACTTTATAAATAATTGAAAAATAATAAAAATAATTAAATAAATATTCAATCTCAGCTTATATATAAAAATATTTAAAGTAAATAAACTAAGTATTAAAAAAAAATATAAAAAGCTCTATAGATAAGATTATAAAAAAGTAAAAATATAAATACTATAAGTATTATAAAAAGAAGAGAAAATATTAAGTAAAAAATATAAATATAAAATTAAATAATAACTAATTATTAATTTTTTAAAAATTTTTTAAAAATTTAAAATATTTATTTTATGATATTAAGATTCTCTATACTAGCTCTTTGTCTTCACACTGCTTATCACACTCATTTACTAAAGCATTTATCTTTATATTACTTATTAGAGCACTTTAGAATCAGTATTTATCAGAGAATTAGCATCAGCTCAAAATTTAGCATTTAGAATTAGCACAGATCAGCATTTCTTAAAAATTAATATTTCAGCATCAGCACTTTCTGAAGAATAAAATTAGTACTTCATGAAGATTCAGATCACTGTATTGCTAATTCCTCATTTTATAAAAGATTAAAGATAAAATCTATTACTACTTATTTATATATATAATCATTTTAAATTTTTTAAAATTTTTTTAAGAGATTTAGTGATTAGCTACTATTCAATTTTACATATATATTTCATTCATTGTTATTCTCTTCTTTTTATAATACTTGCAGTGTCTATATATCTACTTTCTTACAATTTTAGTTATAGAGCTTTTTATATTTTCTTTTAACACTTAGTTCATTCATCTTAATATCCTTACAGTTTCTAACTACTCTAATAGAAGATATTTCTTAAGTCTATAACAATGAGTTCAAAATGTAATTTATGAGCTGATACCCTATATACAACATTCAATAAAGAAGTATATATAGAAGAAACCTCTTATGAACAATTACTAAGTCTGATTTCAGAAAGAAATACTGAAGCATCTTTTACATCAGTTGATGAAGAGATTCAGATAGTTCAACAAGAGCAAGAACAATAAGAGATATGTAAAAAAATTCTCAAACTATAATAACAAGTTAACACTATTAGTTACAAAACTTCAAATCTCTAAGAGCAAGCAGTGTGAAGCAGAGTCAACAGATCACATTATTAGTGTCAATTTCACTCTTTTCAAGTCTCATCCTGCATCAATTTAAAAACTTTCAAATGAGTTTATGATAAAAAGTCTCAAGGAACTAGAAGATATTATCTTCTCAAGCATTATCTTTTATATCTAATAAGAATATTATTTTGAAAAAGATGATGAATGCAAAATTTTTAAAGTAGTGATATATTATGATATTGAACTGCAATAGAAATAATAACAATATTATATCAAACTGAAAACATCAATTATCTGAGATAAATTTTATAACTGAATTCATGCTAAGATTATTGACTCAGATAAAACAAGTCAAAACTATAAGTTAAAGTATCAGATATTGAGACAATCTGAAGATTAAATTATTCATGATTTTATATTCACTCTTTAGTTAATTAAAAATCATCTTATTAAGAAATATAATAATTATTATTGAAAGATGTATATATTTAATAAAATTCTATTCTCTTTTCATATAGAATTTAAGAGATATATAATCAAACTATGAGATCTCTTCTATGATACTTTTATCATAAAATTAAATATTATAAAAAGTAATATTTCAAAGACTATTATATTAATTAGTAAATATATTTATACAATAAAAAAGTACTACTCATAGAAAAAATTCATATGATGATACATTAACAGTACTTAAAAAGAAAAGTTGAAAA
Organism: Paracoccidioides lutzii; assembly: GCF_000150705.2. Taxonomy (NCBI): domain Eukaryota; kingdom Fungi; phylum Ascomycota; class Eurotiomycetes; order Onygenales; family Ajellomycetaceae; genus Paracoccidioides; species Paracoccidioides lutzii. Next base: position 59,461 of record NW_015440993.1, read on the forward strand.
TATAAAAAGTGCTCTAATATTTGATATGATGTTTATCAAAGCTTTACACACTTTAATGCAGACTATAAGACTTAGAAGAACAAGGTCTTTGAAGATAAATTCTCAACTTTAAAATTTTTATTAAAGTTTTCTTTCAAATCAAATTTAAAAGAGATAAAAAATAAATAAAAAGTATTATTTATGCTGTAATTACAACTCTCAACACACTCAAAAGTCAGTAATTACTAAGTCTATTCTTTCTTTTTCTTGTTTTAATTTTAACACTCACATAAGATATATTAATTCTTGTTCTTATAGATTCTGAAGCTCAGACAAGTTTTATCAGTGAATTCTAAGTCAAATTATATAAATTATAATCAACAGAGCATATATCATATAGAATAAAGAAATTTAATAATCATCAAACACACTTATTTAAAATCATCAATCTAGAAGTAGAAGTCTCAGATAGTAAGAAAATTATGATCAGAGAATTTTACTTATTTTATATTGTTAAATTTTCAGACTATGATATGATACTAAGATTTTCATAGCTTAAACAGCTCAATTCTCTCATTGATTGAAAGAATAAAAAATTTTATTTTCATCAAATATCAAATAATTAAAGAATAGCCCTGAGCATAACAGATGCTACTAATGAATTACTCACTAATACTTCTAACTATGTACTTACAATAGTATTTGTCTCAATCTTACAGATCTCTAAGTCTTCCCCTGAAATTTCAATACTGTTAGAAGTTAGCTTACTTGTAAATATAGCTTTTATCATTGATCTGTCTGACTATACTTAACCATATATGTATCTTTTCTCTGAGAAAAATACATTCAGTGCATCTGTATCTGATGCAAAGTACTCAATTGATCTTGAAAAAAAAGTCAGACTCTTATTCATATCTATTTATAATCTCTTTGAAACAAAGCTGAAAACTTTTCAAGACTACTTGAATAGTACACTAGAGAAAGGCTAGATACCTTTTTCTTAGAGCTCTGTAGATGCTCTCATTCTCTTTGTTTTAAAGAAGAATAAAGATCTATAACTCTGTATAGACTACAGAGACCTGAATCATCTTACAATCAAAAACAGATATATAATATCTCTTGTGAGTGAGTTACTAGATAGACTCTCTGAAGTATAAGTTTTTTTCAAAATTGATCTTAGAGATACTTATCACAGAATACATATTTAATGTAGTGATAGATGAAAAACAGTATTCTATATATGATATAATCACTTTGAGTATAATATTATATCTTTTGAGCTTATAAATACCTCTACTATATTTCAAGTTTATATAAATTATACTTTAGCAGACCTTTTTGATATATGCTATGTGATTTATCTAGATGATATTCTTATCTATTCAAACTCAATGAATGAATATAAGATGCATATACAAAAGATTTTTGAATACTTAAACTGCATGAATCTATTTGCAAAACATACTAAATATGAGTTTGTTAAAAATAAAACCTCTTTTTTGAGATTTATTGTTAAACCTCAGTATATTGAAATGAATTCAGATTAAGTGGCAACTATTACAGAATGATCAGTCTTAACTAGTGTTAAGAAAATTCAGACTTTCTTGAGTTTTGCAAACTTCTATAATCACTTTATTGAAAATTACTTCAAAATTATGAGGCTTCTCTTTGATGTCATAAAAATCTCAAAGAAAAGGAGATGAAAGCTGCAGTTTATATAGACAAAAGATGCTCAATGTATCTTTGATAATCTAAAAGAACATTTCATGTAGACTTCTTTACTCACTTATTTTGATTCAAGCTGAGAAACTCAAATTGAATCTAGTGCCTCTATAGTAGCAGTAACTGTCATTATCTCTTAAAAACAAGATGATGATCAATGACACTCAATTACATTTTAATCTTGTAAACTTCTAGATGTAGAAATATGATATGATACTCATGACAAGAAACTTCTTGTAATCATTACATCTTTTAAAAATTAATATCATTATCTAAAAGAGAGTTAACATTCAATCAGTGTCTATTTTGATCATATCAATCTTCAGTATTTTATGACAACTAAAACAATAAATCAATGTCAGTCTAGAAAAGCAGAAGTACTATTAGCATATGATTTCATTTTGCATCATCACTCAAATAAACAAAACTCAGCTAATGGACTCAGTCATCATGCAGATTATATGACTCTTTTCATGATGAAATTATACTTTTTATCTTATAACAGAAGCTTCATCACAGTGTTAAACAGAGTTGAGAATTTAACTCTTATGAAAAACTTACAATCCTTATTAACTGCATACAGATCTATGATCATGAGCATATACTTTGCATGAAACCTCTTAACCTCAATACTCTGAGCTCTGAATCTCTCTCAAATTTTACTCTGAGTGTAGATTCTTTTTTATCACTATATCAGATGCTCACTTACAAGCTTACATCATACTTATTGAAAATCACTTAACATGCTGACCAGAAAACCTCTGAGAGAGAAAAATTTAGTTTCAAAGAGATATTTTAAGAATTGAGATATTCTTAGACTGCTGATTAACACTGCTACAGTCTTTGAATTAATATATATAAATATATCAGAGTCTTTCACCTTTTTTGTTGTTAAAGCACAAGACTCAGACTTTTTTACAATAGTAAAGAAGTAGAAGATAAGAGATAAAAATATAATCTTTAGTAGTGATATATTCTGAATTATCTTAAAAGATAGCTTACTTAAGATAAAAAATAAAGTTTATTTTTTGCTGTAACAAGTACTGATAAAAGAGATAATCTACACCAATCATGATAACTCACAAGAGAGTCATTTTGATATATAATGATTCATTGAGTGTGTTCAAAGTAAGTACTTTTGACATAGTCTTACCTAGAATATCACTAAATATTTTTATATTTGTGATACTTGCCAGAGGGTAAAAGCACACTGTCACAAACAGTACGACAAACTTGACTCAATTTTAACATTAATCAATTCATAGCAAATTATCACTATAGACTTCATCACTAGCCTCTCAGTCATCACTTGACTAGACAAGACCTATGACACAATCATTGTCTTAGTTGATGTTTTAATCAAATATGCTCTATACATTTTATATATAAAAGATATTACTGCAGAAGGTCTTGCAAATATTATCTATACTCATGCTTATAGCATCTTTGATATCATTAAAAATCATATTTTAAATAGAGAAGCTCTTTTCACAAGTTGATATTGATCAACTCTCTGCTATTTATTTGAGATTAAATAAAGACTATTCATAATTTTTTCTCCACAAACAGATAATTAAACTGAATATCAGAATTAGATACTGAAGCATTATCTTTGATACTTTATGAATTTCTATCAAAATGACTAAGGTAGATGACTGCCTTTAGCACAGTTTATCTATAACAATTCATAACATAGTATAAGGGGTTGAACCCCTAGATTTGCTCTGGCTGGCTGACTCAGCCTAGCCATCGTTTGCATGTGCGCACGTGATCACACTATGCGAGCTTGCTTAAGCTCAAGTTCTCATCTCATTCTTTTCTTCCCTTTCTCAAGCAATTCATCCTTGTTATATTGGAGGACTAGCCTCTAGTTCTTAGAGCTTAACCATTTACATTACAAATTGCTTCACTCCTTTCATTGATAGGCCACTGGAAGTCTTAATTCTGTATCATGAAGCTCAGCAAACATGCTGACATATGATAGACTATTGAAAGCCTTAAATCCTGCATCACAAAGTTCAGTGATAGCACTGATATATGAATAGACTGAGTTAGCAATTGTGCTAACAAATAAATGAGCAACATTGAAAATGTCTAGCTGAATGAGATAAAGCAGCAGACTTGTACAACAAATACACAAATGAATCAACACAAAGCAATGAGCAGGTATATCCTCAGCAGCTTTGAACAACAATGGATGACCTTTCTCCAACAGCAGGAACAGGTTCAGTGTGAGAACAGATATTTAATAGCAGCTCAGCAAGCTGAAATAGCTAATCTATAACAAGCTTTGAACACTTTGACATCAACTCTCTCTCAATCAAACTCACAATCATTCATTGTAGTCAGAAGATCAAAGACTAAGCTACTGAACTGCAAAAAGTATGATGATTCTAATCTGAAGCACTACTCTCAGTGAGAGCTAAAGCTTCAATTAAAACTTAAGATTGATGAGAAAGCTTTAGGTAATAATGAGAAATGTGCTTGATATGTGTACTCAAGACTAGAAGAAATGGCAGCAGCTCAAATTTACCTCTGAATTGAGAATAATAAGAACAAGATCAACTTCATGATAGAGAGCTTACTGAAGCAGACACACATGCTCTTTAATGATTCTGCATGATAGAAAAAGACTATGCAAAAGCTCAACAATCTATGACAGAGTAGAAGAGCTCTCTTTGACTTTCTGCTCAAATTTAATTAGCTACTGCTGGAAGCTGATGATCACAGATGAAATGATCACATTAAAAAGAAGTATTTGAAATCCACTCTAAGCATGGAGCTGAGGGAAGGAATGGTGAGTGTAAGAGAACTATCTCTCTATGAGAATTACTGCAAAAAGCTTAGATTAGTTGATCATCAACTCTCTGAACTTAAGACTTTAAGGCAGTGGTCTAAACATTGTGAGGGCAGATCTTCTTCAGATCATACAACATCTAATCCACACTCTCTACTTCATCATGCTGTTGTTGATCAACAAAACCAGTCTCAAGCTTGCATTGATGATCTGATGAATCTCTCTTCTGATGCTGTGATCTCAAGTGCCTGCCACATCAAATTAATAAATCAGACAGAGGTTAATTGATAAAGAGAGCAAGGCCTGTACCTGAGATGTGAAGCTGGAGGTCATATGATTAAGAGCTATCTGTTCAAATCTCTCAGATGCTCTGCTACCCCCATGATAGCTAAGATGATCCCTGAGCCAGTACTGGACAATGATGATGTGAATATGAGTGAGAATTTGAGAAAAGAGTAGCTTTAACCAAAAGACACTGAAAGAAGTGAAATAAGAAGCTTATGAGAAAGCAATGGAGAAGATTTAAATCTAAGATGATATTCAAACCCTTCACTGTTGATGCTCTAGTAGATAATACCTTTTCAACTATAGCAATGATAGATAGTGAATGTAATGTCTATGATCTTATTTCTCAATTTTATGTTAGCAAGCATAAGCTTCTATGCATTGAAATTCCTCCTGTTAAAATGACTGGTTTTGAAAACTCCATGAGACTCTCTACAAGCATAGTGACTGGCATTTGAATTGATATAGATGATCACATAACTGAATGAGCCTTTCTCTACATAGTGAATGGATTATATGGTCATGATATGTATCTAGATGACCTCTGGCTGGCCCAGCAAAAGGTGACCATAATCTCTTATCAAAGAATTGTAAGATTTGAAGAGAGTGGCATAGAGATAGAGTCTAGTTCAAATGCAAAAGCTGATGTGATTTCCATCTCTGCTGTAAGCTTCTCTAGGCTTGCAAGCACTTGAGAAAAGTGAAATATTGAGATCTTCACTGTCAGTTTGACTGACATTCAAAAGACTCTAGAAGTGAAATCAAAGATTGACCTTAGAGAAAAGCTGTCTGAATATTATCATGAGTTTTTGAACATATTTGATAAGGAAGCTGCTGATGCGCTACCCTCACTTTATGACTCAGATAGAGATCATGGGATTGAACTGATTAAAAAGACTGATGATAGCGCAGAACAACCCCCTTAGAGCTCATTATATAATATGTCTTGAGAGGAACTACTGACTTTGTGAAAGACTCTTACAGATTATCTAGATAAGGGTTTTATTAGAGTGAGCAACTCCTCTGCAGCCACTCCTATACTATTTGCAAAGAAGCCTGTGAGTGGGATAAGATTCTGTGTGAACTATTAAGCTCTTAACAAAATTACCTAAAAGAATTAATATTCTCTATCATTAATCAGTGAGACTCTACAGTGAATTGAACAGACTAAATGATTCACTAAGCTGGACATTATTACAGCTTTTCACAAGATTTGAATCATGAAAGATGATGAGTGGATGACAGCCTTTAGAATCAGATACAGGCTATTTGAGTAGCTGGTTACACCCTTTGGTTTGGCCAATGCTCCAAGCACATTTTAAAAATATATCAACTGGATATTATGTGGATATTTGGATGACTTCTGCTCAGTCTATTTAGATGACATCTTGATATTTTCCTCAAGAAGCTTACAGAAGCATCACAAGCATGTACAAAAAGATGTTTATGCATCTACAGAAAGCAGGCCTGCAGGCAGATATCAAAAAGAGTGAGTTCAAGATGAACAGCACAAAATATCTTGAATTCATCATTGAAGCAAGCAAGGGTATATGAATAGATTCAGAGAAGATTAAAGCTGTTTTGAAATAAGCAACACCTATTACTCTTAAAGATATATGAGGATTTTTAAGCTTTGTCAATTTCTATAGACAATTTATCAGAAATTTCTCAAAGATCATGATCCCACTGATGATTCTTACATGCAAAAATGTTTCTTTTTTATGAATGAGCAAGACTGAGAAAGCTTTTAAGTGTTTAAAATTAATGTTTATCTCTGCTCTGATCCTGCTTCAATTTGATCCTGACTGTGAGACTATATTGGAAATGAACTTCTCAAATTACATCTCAGAAGGAGTGCTGCTACAATATGATGAGCAGAGCATTCTACACTCATGTGTCTTCTTCTCTCACAAGCATTCACCTGCAGAATGCAACTATGAAATTCATAATAAGAAGTTATTAGTGATAATTGAGTGTTTAAAGAAATGAGATACTGAGCTACAAAGTGTAAAGGAATTCAAGATTCTCATAGATCATAAGAATCTAGAATACTTCATGACTACATGTAGACTAAATAAAAGACAGCTATGTTAGATAGATATTCTCTATCAATTCAACTTCAGAATTGATTACCAGTCAGGGAAGTTGAATACTGGACCAGATGCTCTATCACAAAGAGAGCAGAACATGTCACAGAATGCTGATGGTGAGAGAATCAAGCAGAGGCAAGCTCAACTACTTAAGTTTAATGTACTGGCATCTGAAATAGAACCAATAGTGGCTGCTGTCAGTGTGAAACTCATGATGTCTCTTCAAGCTCAGTGATATGAGGCTCATAAAAATGACAAGATCCTGCAGCATCTGAAGCAAATTCTTCATGAGAAAAGATTCAGATTTCCTTCTGAACTCATCATTAAGACCTCTATCTCTGAGTGCTCTTTAAATGAGAATGAGAAGCTTCTCTTTCTAGATTGTAAGTGAGTGCCAGACTTCAAACCTCTTTAAACCAGATTAATGCATGAGACTCATGACTCATCTCTTACTGGTCATCCTGGGTGAGAGCAAACAGCAGAAGTTCTAAGATGTGAGTTCTACTGGCCAGGCTATGCCATCAATGTGAGAAGAATGATTAGGAACTGCCATCTTTGCAGATCAAACACCACATGAAGAGATTGATGTTAGAGACTGCTTAAACCTCTTCTCATTTCTGAATGCATGTGACAGAAGCTTTTCATAGACTTTATTGTGAACTTACTGAGCTCTAAAGAATACATGAACATCATGATTATAACAGACAGACTGATCAAGAGGGTTATATTAAAAGCAGTTAAGAAAACTGATGCAAAGACAGTGACTAAAGTATTCCTTTACAACATCATCCCTTGACATGACATCTATAAGATGATAGTGTTAAATTGAGGGTCAGCTTTCACAAGCATGTTTTGAACTCAGATGTGTGAGAAATTAAGTATTAAGAGATGACTCTCCACAGTCTATCACTCAGAGACTGACAGAGTCACAGAGTGAATGAATCAGACTCTGAAAATCTACCTATGCAAGTATATTAGCTTTTAACAGAATGATTGATGTGAATGACTCCCTCTAGCAGAGCTGGCCATCAATAATAGAGATGCTGCCTCAATGAATATGAGCTCATTCTTTTTAATACATCTTTTTCACATCTCCTTCATTGATATAGCTGATACACTCCCTGTTGAAACATCACATAATCTCATTGAGTTTGTGAATGATTATATAAGGAAGGCCTGTGAAGTGTTGAAGTGAGCTCAAGTAAAAATGACAAATGCTCAGCAATCTCAAGAGAAATACATGAATAGATGAAGAGACCCAGCTTCAAGCTTTCAACCTGAAGATAAGATCTGGTTGAGCTTAGAGAACATGAGAACTAATCACCTGTGCAAGAAGCTGAATGCAAAATACAATCAATATACTATGCTAAAAAAGATAGAATTTCATGCTTACTGACTGAATATCTCATCTGACATTCACAATGTCTTTAATGTAAAGCTTCTACATGCTGTAATGACAGATTCTCTGCCTAGTCAGAGGCAAACTGACTGACAATCACCTGCTATAGAGATCTCAAAAGGATCTGAGTTTGAGATTGAGAAAATTCAGAGCAAATAAATGTATCAGAGAAAAAAGCAATATCTCATTAAATGAGTAGATTAAGCTGAGCCTACATAGAATGACATAAGTCTCCTACAAGAAGCAAAGACCTTGAACACTTAAGAGGCCTCTTAGCAGGCAAAATTAGATGTAAAGAGAGCTTTAAATAGTTGTAAAGGCCTGCAACAAAGAGGGAGAAGGAGAGTATTATAAGAGATTGAATCTTTAGATTTGCTCTGACTGGCTGACTCAGCCTAGCCATCATTTGCATGTGCGCATATAATCACACTACACGAGCTTGCTTAAGCTTGAGTTCTCATCTCATTCTTTTCTTCCCTTTCTCAAGCAATTCGTCCTTGTTATATAGGAGGACTAGCCTCTAGTTCTTAGAGCTTAACTCTTTACATATAGCTCAATTAGTAAAGTTTCAGCTCATGTACTTCTCAGCTACAGACCTGCTCTTTAAGTTAATATCAGTAATTTATTCTATTTAAGCTCAATTGAGACAATTAACTGAGCTAAAAAAATATAAGTAATATGAAAAAAGATTCAAAAATAGCTGAAAAAGATCAAGACTATGCATAATATATACTATGACTTCAAATATAGCATAAAGCACTTTCATATGAGAGACTAGATGCTTCTCAATGTAAAAAATTTTCATATGCTCTATCTTATTAAGAAATTGAATCATAAATTTATTGACTTTTTTTAAATTATTGAATCTTGAAATACATAGATATATAAACTCTCTCTTTCATACTTGATATGCAATATTCACTCTATCTTTCATATTTCACTGCTTGAATCTTACAAAATGTGAAATGACACTACTTCACCTCCAGCATCAGAGCTAGTGAATGATGAGAAAGAATTTCAAGTTAAGAAGATATTAAAGAAAAAGAAATACTAAAGTAAAAAATAGTATTATATACACTGGAAGAGCTATAGACCTTCAGATGATATATGAGAATCTCTTGAAAATATTTAAGAGACTGAGACATTTGATATTTTTGAACAATAGAAATCACAGTAACAAGTATGCTGAACTTACTCTGAAAAGTGCACTAAGCACTAATTCTCTTTTATACATGCACTCTTTTTACTACTTTTTTTTAAATTAGTTTTTTTTATGTAATTTTAATGAGGTAAGCAAGGTATTATAAATTATTAAGTCTTTAAAAAAAATTTATTTCACTATTATATAAACAAGTCAATAGCTCAGATGCACATTTCTAGTTCTTTCTGATTTAATTTTTATTTATAATTATCATGATCATCATATACTACTCAGGAACAGCAATTCTTCTCTTCTCAAGCTTAATACTCTTCTTCTTAGTCAACTCAAAGTTCTTTATCTCACACACAACTTCTTTCTTTATATTCTTTTACTTCTCATTCTCAAAGGACATTATCATCATATCTTTAATTTCAATTCAGTACTAAATATGACAGACAATATCAATCAAGACAGCAGCACAAGCTTTTGCTGAATGAACAGCACAAGAGAAAGCTGTCAGCACTGCTATTAGACATAGCAGCTTGATTTGATAACATGAGATCTTCACTAATTTCATTTACTCTGCAAAGAATAGAAAGTTCTAAAGATCAAGCAGTCAACTCAACTCAGAAAAAGAAGTAAGCTAGATAAACAATTATCAGTTATCACAATGAATAAAGATTTTAAAAATGTACTATATTCACTCAGATATATGATCTATATGTAAGACAGTAATAATCACAGCATTTTTCACAGTAGAGATAATTTTATACTACAGATAAACTACTCAGTTTCAGCAAGCTTCACTCACAGAGAAATATTTTTAAGATAAAGTTAGTTATATAATCAAACAATTATGAGCTATAACTCAGTAGATCTGTCAAACTGTCATCACACACATGGTGATATCAAACATACTAAAATACAGAAGAGTTTACTTAAAGAATGCAGGATTTGATTTTGTCATATTAACAGAGACAAGAAAGAAATGAGAAAAGCTTTAAGATCAGAGATAGTAGCAACTACAAGAATTCTATAATAATTCTAATTGTGAAGTTGTAAAGAAAGAAAAGTTCAAAGAGCAAAAGATATCTTCTCTTTTTATTCATATAGTAATAAATACTCTCATGATAATCATCTCACACAATCAGTCTCTCAACATCACTGAATAAGTATTATAAGTGTTATTTTCTATATCAACAAATACTTCACACTCACATCTATATGTTAACCATCTTTCAGAGCCACTGAGATCAGTGTCTATGAAAGGAGAGGCAACTGTAATGTCAAGACTCTCTATATTAGCTTCTTGTCCTCACACTGCTTATCATACTACTTATCAAAGCACTTTAGAATCAGATCCTCTAAGTTCCCACACTCACTTACTAAAGTACTTATCTTTATACTGCTTATCAAAGCACTTTAGAATCAGCATCTTTTAAAGAATCAGCATTATCTCAAAATTCAATATTCAGAATCAGTATAGATTAGTACTTCTCATAAATTAGTTCTTTAGCATTAATATTTTCTGGAGAATAGAATCAGTACTCTATAAAGATTCAGATTACTGCATTATTAATTTTCTATTTTATAAAAGATTAGAGATAAAATCTATTACTACTTATTTATATATATAAATATCTTGAATTCTCAAAGTTCTTTTGAGAGATTCAGTGGTTAGCTACTATTCAATTTTATATATACATTTCATCTATTGCTATCTTCTTCCCTCTATAGCACTAACAGCGCTTATACATCTCTCCTCTTACAATCTTAGTTATAGAGCTTCTCATGCTTCCTTTTGACACTTAGTTCATTCATCTTCGTATCTTCACACTTAATTAAACTAACTATTAATTCTTCATATTTAATCATATTTTTATTTTATCAGTCAAGCTTATTTTAAAATTATATTAGTATTTTTCAGATTTATCATCAGTATTGATATGTTTAGAAACCTTCTCTCATCTATTCATAAGTATAAAAAGATGATATTAATAATTAAAGTTTTTCTCTGATTATTAAAGCTCATAATCTGATAACTTTCTTTTAAATATTCAGAGCTTGTTTTTAATATTTTGATGTATTTTTTGTGATGATGCAGAATAGATGAGCTTTGTCTAGCCTTCTTAACAGTGTAAGATTATAGGTTAAAATGATTAATAATTATAGCTACTTAGATATTGATATAGAAATCAACTTTATAATTACTCTATATACAAATAATATAAAAATGTGAAAAATAGTACTAAAGAAAAGAGCTATATAAATAGAGTATTTTTTAAACTTATCTCTTAAAAATCATCTTAGTATTTTATCTATATAGCTTACTTAGCTGATAATTAAATATCTATTTTTTCTGTATTTAGATTAAAGCTGTAATATAATACTAAAATCAATAACTTTTTTTTACTCTTTTTAAAATAAATTATATAAATAAAAAATTTCTGAAAATTTTTATTTACTTTTATTCCAAATTTCTAAAATATTACTAAGATGTTATTAGTATTTAAAGAATTTGATACTCTGTAAAGATTAAACTGAGATATAATGATTTTGATAAGAAGAAATATAAGGTTAAAAGAGCTATTATTAAACAAAATATTTTTAAAGACAATTGAGAAGAACTCAAAGTAGATATATTAAGAGATTATTGACTTCATAAACAAAGTAAAAAAAATTTTTAGATCAAGTTAAAATAAAATAAAATAATCAGAGAAAGCAAATAAATGAATTTGATCAGTAAGTAAATAGCTTGATAGAAAAATAAAAATATTTTACAGCAGATGATAAATTTTTTAGTCTTATAAATCAAATTTATAAATATTTAACAGATACAATGATCAGTCAAATTTGATAATTCAAAGCATCTCACTAATAAGAAAAAACTAATATTTAAAAATTAACTCTAACAAATAAGATACAAGCTAATTATTAATATCAACCACTTTTCAACTGAAGAAAGTTGAATTGTATATATAGAAAACTAAACAAATAATAAAGTAGTAAATAAGAAAAAATCATTCTGAAAAGTTTAATACTATATAATAGATTTTTAAGTATTTGCAAAACATATATAAGAATGTCAATAAGCTTGAAAATGTAAAGATAAAATACTGACAGCTGATAATAGGAAATGAGAATAACTATTATATATTTATAATCAAGTTCTTACATCTGACTAATAAAATTTAGAGTTAGAAAAAAAAAATATAAAGTTGACTTTTTTCACAAACTATTCTTTGATTTTCAATATATGATTACAGTAGTCTATATCAATTACAGTACTTTTTGTGAGATTCAATAGATTTATATTTAAACCGCTCATTATCTCAAAAGTATATTTAATCAAAACAACTAATAATTGCTCAACTATAAAGAAACTCTGAAAATCTAAATCAATTATAAAGATATCTCTATAAGACAAAGTAATTATAAATTAACTTTTCTCATATTACTATAAATAATTAAAGATAGACTAAAAATGAGAATTGAAAAAAAAAATATAAAATATTTTAACTATCAAAGCAAAGATTATATAGTACGAAAATGCTCACATAAGTAAAAGATTGAACTGAAAAAAGTAGATACTGAGACTGCTATTATTAAGTCAGAAAAAGATTAAATTTGAGAGAAGTTTTCTTTTCAAATAAGATAATTATATTAGAAACTTTGAATATAAACAAGCTGATAAGTAAAAATTCTTTTGTTGAAAATATTAAAATAATTTTTAATAAATATATTATTTTTATAAAATTATTAACAAATTCTAAAGCAAATTGCTATATTCTTATCAACTCAAGTTTTGAATAAAAATACATCATAATATTAAAAATTAACTTTGAAAATATAAAGAGAAATTATCAGATTATGAGCTTCAATAATGAGAAAGAAACTTCAATCACAGAAGTTATTTTTTTATATTTATAAATATACAGAAAAAGGTTCTTAAATATATTAATACTGATGATAGATCTAAGAAGTACTGATATAATTCTAGAATGAGTTTGACTGATAAAGTAAAAGATATAATTAAATATAAAGGATCAATGATTATTTTTATCAAGTTCAAAGACATCTGCAGATGAATCATCAGAAGAACATAGTATAGTAATCTTAAAAAATATTTTGAAGAGATTAATGATAAAATCAACGTATCAACAAGATGTAAACTGTTGTGATAGACTTATTGATGAGAAATTTAAGCAGAAAGTTACTAAAAGAAGTAAGATCATAAACAGCTGAAATAATTTTTCAAAAAGATCTATTAGAGCTTAATAAAAGAATAAATCAAACAAGTAATAAAAAATAATATTCATTGAGAATATAATATTTTATTATTATAAAAGAAGTAAAAAGTTAGAAGTCTTTATTTTAAATCTCTATAAAATAGATAAAATCATTGAGAAAAAGAAGATTATTATTGATACAGAATTGAAAAATGAAAAAATAATTAATAAACAGCTGTTAGAAAACTATAAAAAACTCTGTAGTATTTTTTCAAAAATAATCTTTAATCAATTATCATTTATATAAAAAGAGTAAATTATAAAATTGAGCTTAAAAAGAAAACTGATTTGTATAAAGCTATCAATCATATATCATTATATTAAATAAGCTTGAAGAAGCTTGAGATAGTTAAACAGTATCTTGAAACTAATTTTGAAAAAGATTTTATTTTATTAATTGCTTTCTTTTTTGCATTCTGAATTCTTATAGTTTATACAGTAAGCAAATTGAGATTCTGTATAAATTATCACAGACTAAACACAGTCTCAAAGAGGAACTGATACTCATTTTCACTAGTTGATAAGCTCATGAAGTAGTTAAATAGAGTAAAATTCTTTATCAAATTGAATATTTGTTAAGACCTTCATTGAATATATATATATATTAAGACTGAAGATTTGACTATCTTTAAAATATATTATGAAATCTACAAGTATAAGATCATATTCTTTGATCTAAGTAATGATTTGATAATTTTTCAGAACTTCATTAACACTATTTTTTTGACTACTTGAATCAGTTCATGACTGCTTTTGTGAATAATTTACTTATTTAACTCTCATCCATCTTTTATTGCACAATTAGCGTGGTATCACTAGGTGTAAAATAAAGGCATTTGTCAGCATATCTCAACCAATAGGTTCACATACTATTTTGTATAAGCTGCTATTGGTCACTGCAGATTCACACTTTCACGATTTTCATAGAAGCAGAAAACGCGTTGAGAATTCTAATCTACTTACGCGTTGAAAATTCAAATTTACCTACATAATGAGAACTCAGACCTATCTATATATCTATCATGAAGCTCTACTCGCCTGTAAATATGGAATTTACAGAAAATTCAGATGATTTTCTAGAATTCTGATTTTCATCTATATATTAAAAATTTAATCTATTGTATAGAATCTATGAAAAAATCTAGTAGAATCTCTACAAAGTAAAAATGAGCAATTGAGAAAGTTATTGCAGAGATATCATCTCTAGAATCAGTCAAATTTCTTACTTTAGAACCTAGTTCACAGCTATTAAATCTTCATATTTCATCAGATATTGATATTTAAAGTATTAATGCCTTATTTATCTTATTGTTCTCTGAAGATTTTATTCATAATATCATCATTTTAACCAATCTTTATGCATAATTGAAGGGAGATGATGAAGATACTAGATAATAAAACTCTAAAGAGCTTTGAAAAAAATAAAAAAAAAAAATAAAAAAGAGAAAATTCCTATAGAAACTTCTATAAAACCCTCTATATTTATGAAAATATCTAAGAAATTGAAAATTTCTATTCAGCAATATTCATAGAAAAAGACCACTTTAGAGAAAATAAAGATATTTTTAAAAGTTTTTATTTATATGAGATTTATAAATCTAGCTGGATTAATTATTACTTGAAGAAGAATCTAAGACAAAATTATATTCATTTAATTTAATTCTATATAACCTTGAAACATTTTGAGCAAATCAAGTATTACTTTCATATATTCAATTTTTAAGAAGCTTATCAGCCAGATTCTAAGAATAAAGATTGATAATATAATATAGAGCTTTTAACTTCTAACTTTTATAATATTTGCTGAAAATATTACACCTATGACTTATAGATTTTTATAGATGAAATCATGATTATATACTTTGATCAAAGTCAGCACACATATAAAATACCTGCTAAATCAATTCCTTAGAGATATAAAATCTTTAGACTAGCAGAATATGAATATCTTTATATATTTTTCTAATCTAACTATTGATAAAGCATAATACTTATGTTTTAATTTTTAAGAATTATCAAAACTAAATTCATAGTCATAAATATGATTCAATAGCTTTTAAAATATCTATTATTAGATCTATTGAGGAATTAGATATTAAACTCTCTATTGAGAAATCAAATACTAAATCATATACTGAGAAATCAAATACTAGACCTTTTACTGAGGAATTGAATACTAGACTCTTTACTAAGAAATCAAATATAAAACCTTTTATTGAGGCTCCTATCATTGAAATTTCTATCATTAAAGCTTTTTCTACTAGTAAAGCTCTTACTAAGCTTTTTGCTGAAAAGTCAGCTAATTAACAAGTTACTCTATACTCAATTTATCTAAACAACTACTTTAACTCTATTCAATTATTTCATGTACTTCAAGAGCATAGCTATAGAGCTTGTAGCACTACTTGCTCTAATCAAATTCCTTTTATTCTAGCAAAGCTTTAAGAGTATTAAAAATTAAAGACTATTTCATAAAATACTTTATATACTATAAAAATAAATAAAATTCTCTATTTAGCTTAACAAAATAATAATATAATATTAGCTCTTACTACTATTTATTCTTTATATATTTTTATTGAATAATTTTGAAAATAGTCTAGAGAACTTTTAATCAATACTCATAGAGTTCACTCAGTCTTTGAAAATTAATTTAGAAAGAATCTTTAGATTCTAAAGATTATTGATGACTATAATTATAATATAAATAAAGTTGATCTAGCAAATCAGTATAAAGCTTTTTATAGCTCTTATAAAGTGAGCTATTAGACCTAGTTGCTTATTTTCTATTAAATTATAAATACTGCTATTGTTAATATATGAAAACTTTATTATATATATATAAAACAGTAAGAAGTCTCTAGGCTTTTTACTCATATAAGCTTTTATTAAAAGCTCTATTAGCAACTCTTTGAATTCAATTTAAAGATTCATAAAAATCTACTCTGTGAGCAATCAAATCTAAAGTTTATTTATTAATAAATTTCTCTATTAAAGCTTATAATTTGTATCTGGTATTATTATATATAAAAGCTAAGTCAGCAGAAGAGTAGACAAGCTTTTAGATCAAGATCTGAATGCTTAGTATGTAAAAATATGACTCTTTGCTTGAAAACTAGATGTTAAGAGAAATTTTATGATATTGACAAAGCTGAAGAATTTATATAATTTAATTAAGCTTAACTTATTATAATATATCAATATCAAATAATACGCAATATTATACTATGTAGTTAATAATATCACGTATAATATATACTAATGAAATCGCGTTAATTGTGCAATAAAAGACGGATAAAAAGATAGTAAAACCTTGAAAGAATATAAGAAACATGTTAAAATGATATTGACTAGATTGTGAAAGGCTGAACTATAAATAAGTATCTAAAAATATAAGTTTTATATTCAACAGACAAAGTATTTAAAATTTATGATCACTGATCAAAGGATTAAAATTGATTTTGAAAAGATTACAGTAATATTATGATGAGCAGTATCTAGTACAGAATGACTTCACTATATATACATATGATGAGCTTATCTATGAGCTCAAATTAGTTAAATCTAGTATTAGCTGTAGGGGGTTAAGCTCTAAGAACTACAGGTTAGTCCTCCTATATAACAAGGATGAATTGCTTGAGAAAGAGAAGAAAAGAATAAGATAAGAACACAAGCTTAAGCAAGCTCACATAGCATGATCACATGCGTACATGCAAATGATGACTAGGCTGAGTCAGTCAGCCAGAATGAATCTAATAGTTCAGCTCCTTATAATACTCCTCTTCTCTCTCTTTGTTATAAGCCTTTACAACTATTTAAAGTCCTCTTTATATCTAATTTTACCTGCTGAGAGGTTTCTCAAGTGTCTAAAGTCTTCACTTCTTGTAGAAGACTCATATCATTCCATGTAGACTCAACTCAACCTACTCATTTAACAAGGTATTGCTTTTTTCTCTGGTAGGTTCATTCACCTCAAATTTCCTCAATCTCAAACTCAGATCCTTCTGGAGTCTCTATAGTAGGTGGCTACCAGTTGGTTTGCCTTTGACTAGGCAGGGGATCTGTTACTGCAGCATATAGAAGCTTTACATTAAAGACATTGTGAATGTCAGGTGAGATATTCAGTTGATAAGCAGAGAATTCTATTTTTTCTAGCACAGTATATTGATTATATTTTGCATTCAGCTTCTTGCACAGGTGATTAGTTCTCATGTTTTCTAAGCTCAACCAGATCTTATCTCCAGGTTAAAAGCTTGAAGCTGAGTCTTTTTATCTATTCATGTAGTTCTCTTGAGATTGCTAAGCATCTGTCATTTTTACTTGAGCTCACTTCAACACTTCATAGGCCTTTCTCATACAATCATCTGCAAACTCAATGAGATTATATGATGTTTCAACAGAGAGTGCATCAGCTATATTAATGAAGAAGATATGAAAAAAATATGTTAAAAAAAATGAGCTCACATCTGTTGAGGCAGCATCTCTATTATTAATAGTCAGCTCTCTCAGAGAGAGTCATTCACATCAGTCATCCTGTTGAAAGCTAATATACTTGTGTAGATAGATTTTCAGAGTCTGATTCATTTGCTCTGTAGCTTCATCAGTCTCTGAGTGATAAACTATGAAGAGTCATCTCTTAATATTTAATTTCTCACACATCTGAGTTCAAAACATGCTTGTGAAGGCTGACTCTTGATCTGATACTACTGCCTTAGAAATGTTATATTAAGGAATGATGTTGTGAAGGAATACTCTAGTCACTATCTTCACATCAGTTTTCTTAACTACTTTTAATATAAATCTCTTGATCAGTTTATCTGTTATAATCATGATATTTGTATATTCTTTAAAGCTTGATAAGTTCATAATAAAGTTCATAGAAAGCTTCTGCCACATGTGTTCAGAAATGAGAAGAGGCTTAAGCAGTCTCTAATATTAATCTCTTCATGCAGTGTTTGATCTGCAAAAGTGACAGTTCCTGATCATTCTTCTCATATCAGTAGCATAGTCTGACCAGTAGAACTCATATCTTAGAACTTCTGCTATTTGCTCTCACTCAGAATGACTAGTAATAGATGAGTCATGAGCCTCATGCACTAATCTGATTTGAAGAGGTTTGAAGTCTGACACTCACTTATGACTTTGAAAGAGAAGCTCCTCATTCTCATTTAAAGAGCACTCAGAGATGGAGACCTTAATGCTGAGTTCAGAAGAAAATCTGAATCTTTTCTCATGAAGAGTTTGCTTCAGATACTGCAGGATCTTGTCATTTTTGTAAGTCTTATTTCACTGAGCTTGAAGAGACATCTCAGGTTTCACACTGACAGTAACCACTCTTGATTTCATTTCAGATGCTAGGACATTAAACTTAAGTAGCTGAGCTTGTCTCTGCTTGATTCTCTCATCATCAGTGCTCTATGACATGTTCTGCTCTCTTTGTGATAGAGTATCTGATTCAGTGTTCAACTTCTCTGACTGGTAATCAATTCTGAAGTTGAATTGATAGAGAATATTCATTCAATATAGCTGTCTTTCATTTAGTCTGTGTGTAGTCATGAAGTATTCTAGATTTTTATAATCTGTAAGGATCTTGAATTCTTTTATACTTCATAGCTCAATATCTCATTTCTTTAAATACTTAATTATTGCTAATAACTTCTTATCATGAATCTCATAGTTGCATTCTGCAGGTGAATGCTTGTGAGAAAAGAAGGCACATGAATGTAGAATGCTCTACTCATCATATTGTAGCATCACTTCTCCTGAGACATAATCTGAGAAGTCTGTTTTCAATATAGTCTCATAGTCAGAGTTGAATTAAAGCAGGATTGAAGCAGAGATAAACATTGATATTAGACAATTAAAAGCTTTCTCAGTCTTGCTTATCTACAAAAAAGAAACATTTTTGTGTGTAAGAATTATCAGTGAGATCATGATCTTTGAGAAATCTCTAATAAATTGTCTATAGAAATTGGCAAAGTCTAAAAATCCTCATACACTCTTAAAAGTAGTAGATGTCATCTATTCCAAAACAGCTTTAATCTTCTCTAAATTTATTCATATATCCTTGCCTGCTTCAATGATGAATTCAAAATATTTAGTGCTGTTCATCTTGAACTCACTCTTTCTGATGTCTGCCTGCAGGCCTGCTTTCTGTAGACACATAAGCATCTTTTGTACATGCTCATGATGCTCCTGTAAGCTTCTTGAGGAAAATATCAAGATGTCATCTAAATAAGCTAAGCAGAAGTTATCCAGATATCTATATAATGCTTAGTTGATATATTTTTGAAATGTACTTGAAGCATTGGTCAAACCAAAGAGTGTAACCAGCCACTCAAATAGCTCATATCTGGTTCTAAAGACCATCATTCACTCATCATCTTTCATAATTTGAATCTTGTGAAAAGCTGTAATAATGTCCACCTTAGTGAATCATTTAGTCTATTCAATTCACTGTAGAGTCTCACTGATCAATGGTAGAGAATATTGATTCTTTTGAGTAATTTTATTAACAGCTCAATAGTTCACAAAGAATCTTAGTCCACTTTCAGACTTCTTTACAAATATTATAGAGGTGACTGTAGGAGAGTTGCTCACTCTAATAAAACTCCTATTTAAATAATCTGTAAGACTCTTTCACAGAGTCAGTAGTTCCTCTCAAGACATATTATATAGTGAGCCTCAAGGGGGTTGTTCTATGCTATCATTAGTCTTTTTAATCAGTTCAATCCTATGATTTCTACCTAGGCCACAAAGTGGAGGTAGAGTGTTAGTAGCTTTCTTATCAAATATGTTCAAAAACTCATAATAATATTTAGGCAGCTTTTCTCTAGAGTCAATCTTTGATTTCACTTTTAGAGTCTTTTGAATGTCAGTCAAACTGACAGTGGATATCTTGATGTTTCACTTCTCTTAAGTGCTTATAAGCTTAGAGAAGCTTATAGCAGAGATGGAAATCACATCAGCTTTTGCATTTGAACTAGACTATACCTCTATACCACTCTCTTCAAATCTCATAATTCTTTGATGAGGAATCATGATCATCTTTTGCTGGGCCAGCCAGGGGTCACCTAGATACATATCATGATCATATAATTCATTCACTATATAGAGAAAGGCTCATTCACTTATATGACTATCTATATCAATTCAAATGCCAGTCACTATGCTTGTGAAGAGTCCCATGGAGTCTTCAAAGCTGATCATTTTAACAGAGGGAATTTCAATGCACAGGAGCTTATGCTTGTTAATGTAGAATTGAGAAATAAGATCATAGACATTACATTCACTGTCTATTATTACTCTAGTTGAAAAGACATTATTGTAAAGGGTTAAGCTCTAAGAACTAGAGGCTAGTCCTCCTATATAAGGACGAATTGCTTGAGAAAGGAAAGAAAAGAATGAGATGAGAACTCAAGCTTAAGCAAGCTCACATAGCATGATCATGTGCATATGTGCAATTGATGGCTAGGCTGAGTCAGCCAGTCAGAGCAAATCTAAAGGTTCAACCTCTTATAATACTCCTCTTCTCTCTCTTTGTTGCAGGTCTTTATGACTATTTAAAGCTCTTTTTACATCTAATTTTGCCTGTTGAAAGGCCTCTCAAGTGTTTAAGATCTTCACTTCTTGTAGGAGACTCATGTCATTTCATGTAGACTCAGCTCAATCTACTCATTTAACAAGGTATTGCTTTTTCCTCTAGTAGATTCATTCACTCTGAATTTTCTCAATCTCAAACTCAGATCCTTCTGAAATCTCTATAGCAGGTGACTGTCAGTCAGTTTATCTCTTACTAGACAGAAAATCTGTTGCTGCAGCATGTAGAAGCTTTACATTAAAGACATTGTGAATGTCAGATGAGATATTCAGTCAGTAAGTATGAGATTCTATCTTTTCTAGCACAGTATATTGATTGTATTTTGTGTTCAGCTTCTTGCACAGACAATTAATTCTCATGTTCTCTAAGCTCAATCAGACCTTATCTCCAGGTTGAAAGCTTGAAGTCAGGTCTCTTTGTCTATTTATATATTTCTCTTAAGATTGCTGAGCATCTGTTATTTTTACTTAAGCTCACTTCAACACTTCACAGATCTTTCTCATATAATCATCTGCAAACTCAATGAAATTATGTGGTGTTTCAACAGGAAGTGCATAAGCTATATCAATGAAGAAGATGTGGAAAAGATGTGTTAAAAAAAATGAGCTCATGTCTGTTGAGACAGCATCTCTATTATTGATGATCAGCTCTGCTAGAGGGAGTCATTCATACCAGTAATTCTGTTGAAAGCTAATATACTTGCATAGATAAATTTTCAGAGTCTGATTCATTTACTTTGTAGCTCCATCAGTCTCTGAGTGATAGACTGTGAAGAGTTGTCTCTTAATGTCTAATTTCTCACACATTCAAGTTCAAAACATGCTTGTGAAAGCTGACCCTCAATCTGACATTACTATTTTAGAAATGTCATGTTGAGGGATGATGTTGCAAAGAAACACTCTAGCCACTGTCTCTGCATCAGTTTTCTTAATTGCTTTTAATATAACTCTCTTGATCAGTCTGTCTATTATAATCATGATGTTCATGTATTCTTTAAAGCTTAGTAAGTCCACAATAAAGTTCATGGAAAGCTCCTGTCATATGTGTTCAGGAATGAGAAGAGGCTTAAGCAGTTCCTGATGTTGATCTCTTCATGCATTGTTTGATCTGCAAAGATGACAGTTCCTGATCATTCTTCTCACATCAGTGACATAGCTTGATCAGTAGAACTCACATCTTAGAATTTCTACCATTTGCTCTCACTCAGGATGGTCAGTAAGAGGTGAATCATGAGTCTTATATACTAACCTGGTTTGAAGAGGTTCAAAGTCTGGCACTCACTTACAATCTTGAAAGAGAAGCTCTCCATTCTCATTGAAAGAGCACTCAGAGATGGAGATATTAATGTCAAGTTCAGAAGAAAATCTAAATCTTCTCTCATGAAAAATTTACTTCAGATGCTGCAGAATCTTGTCATTTTTGTGAGCCTTATTTCACTGAGCTTGAAGAGACATCTCAGGTTCCATGCTGGCAGTGATCACTATTGATTCCATTCCAGATGCCAGTATATTAAACTTAAGTAGTTGAGCTTGTCTCTGCTTGATTCTCTCATCATCAGTGCTCTGTGACATGTTCTGCTCTCTTCACAATAGGGCATCTGATTCAGCATTCAACTTCCCTGGCTGGTAATCAATTCTGAAGTTGAATCAATAGAGAATATCTATTCAACATAGCTGTTTTTCATTTAGTCTGTGTGTAGTCATGAAGTATTCTAGATTCTTATGATCTGTGAGAATCTTGAATTCCTTTACACTTTATAGCTCAGCATTCCATTTCTTTAAACACTCAATTATCACTAATAACTCCTTATCATGAATCTCATAGTTGCATTCCATAGGTGAATACTTGTGAGAGAAGAAGACACATGAGTGTAGAATGCTCTGCTCATCATATTGTAGCAGCACTTCTTCTGAGATATAATCTGAGAAGTCTGTTTCCAATATAGTCTCATGATCAGGGTCAAATAGAAGCAGGATTAGAGCAGAGATAAACATTGATTTTAGACACTTAAAAACTTCCTCAGCCTTGCTCATCCACAAAAAAGAAACATTCTTGCATGTAAGAATCATCAGTAAGATTGCAATCTTTGAGAAATCCCTGATAAATCATCTATAGAAATTGACAAAGTCTAAAAATCCTCATACATCTTTAAGAGTAGTAGGTTTTACTCATTTCAAAACAGCTTTAACCTTCTCTGAATCTATTCATATACCCTTGCCTGCTTCAATGATGAATTCAAGATATTTTGTGCTGTTCATCTCAAACTCACTCTTTCTGATGTCTGCCTGCAGGCCTGCTTCTCATAGATGCATAAGCATCTTTTGTACATACTCATGATGCTCTCATAAGCTTCTTGAGAAAAATATCAAGATGTCATCTAAATAGGCTGAGCAGAAGTTATCCAGATATCTACATAATGCCCAGTTGATATATTTTTGAAATGTGCTCAGAGCATTGGCCAAATCAAAGAGTGTAACCAGTCACTCAAATAGCCTGTATTTGGTTCTAAAGGCTGTCATCCACTCATCATCTTCTGTGATTTGAATCTTGTGAAAAGCTGCAATAATATCCAGCTTAGTGAATTATTTAGTCTGTTCAATTCACTGTAAAGTCTTACTGATTAATGATAGAGAATATTAATCCTTTTAGATGATTTTGTTAAGAGCTTGATAGTTCACACAGAATCTTAGCCCACCTCCAGGCTTCTTTGTGAATAGTATGGGAGTGACTGCAGGGGAGTTGCTCACTATAATAAAACTTTTATTCAGATAATCTGTAAGAATCTTTTATAAAGTCAGTAGTTCCTCTTGAGATATATTATATAATAAGCCCCAATGGGGTTATTCTGTACTACCATCAGCCTTTTTAATTAGTTCAATTCCATGATCTCTATTTGAGCCATGAAGTAGAGGTAGAGCATCAGCAGCTTCCTTATCAAATATGTCCAAAAACTTATGATAATGTTCAGACAGCTTTTCTCTAGAGTCAATCTTTAGTTTTACTTCTACAGTCTTTTGAATATCAATCAAACTGACAGTGAAGATCTCAATGTTTCACTTCTCTCAAGTGCTCACAAGTCTAGAGAAGCTTACAGCAGAGATGGAAATCACATCAGCTTTTGCATTTGAACTAGGCTCTACCTCTATGCCACTCTTTTCAAATCTTATAATTTTTTGATGAGGGATCACAGTCACCTTTTGCTGGGCCAGTCAGGGGTCAACTAGATACATATCATAATCATGTAACTTATTTACCATGTAGAGAAAGGCTCATTCAGTTATATAACTGTCTATATCAATTTAAATGCTAGTTACTATGCTTGTGGAGAGTCCCATAAAGTCTTCAAAGCCAGTCATTTTAACAGGAGGAATTTTAATGCACAGAAGCTTATGCTTGTTAACATAAAATTGAGAAATAAGACCATAGACATTACATCCACTGTCTATCATTGCTCTAGTTGAAAAGGTATTATCTACTAGAGCATTGGCAGTGAACAGTTTGAATATCATCTTAGATTTAAATCTTCTCCATTGCTTTCTCATAAGCTTCTTATTTCACTTCTTTCAGTGTCTTTTGGTTGGAGCTACTCTTTTCTCAAATCTTCACTCTTATTCATATCATTGTTGTCCACTACCAGCTCAGAGATCACCTTAGCTATTGTGAGGGTGACAGAATGTCTGAGAGATTTGAACAAACAGCTCTTAATCATATGATCTTCAGCTTCACATCTCAGGTACAGACCTTGCTCTCTTCATTGATTAACCTTTGTCTGATTTATCAATTTGATGTGGTAGGTGCTTGGGATCACAGCACCAGGAGAGAGATTCATCAGATTATCAGTGGAAGCTTGAGACTAGTTTCATCAGTCAAGGACAGCATGATGAAGTAGAGAGTGTGAATTAGATGTTGTATGATTCAAAGAAGATCTGCTCTCATGATGTTTAGATCACTGTCTTAAAGTCTTAAGCTCAAAGAGTTGATGATCAACTAATCTAAGCTCCCTGCAGTAATTCTCATAGAGAGACAGTTTTCTTACACTCACTATGCCTTCACTCAACTCCATGCTTAGAGTAGATTTCAAATACCTCTTTTTAACATGATCATCTCATTTGTGATCACCAGCTTCCAGCAATAGCTGATTAAATTCAGGTAAAAAGTCAAAGAAAGCTCTTCTACTCTGTTGTAGATTGTTGAGCTTTTGCATAGTCTTTTTCTGTTGTGCAGAATCACTAAAGAGCATGTGTGTCTGCTTTAGTAAGCTCTCTATCATGAAGTTGATCTTGTTCTTATTATTCTCAACTCAGGGGTAAACTTGAGCTGCTGCCATTCCTTCCAGTCTTAAGTACACATATCAAGCACATTCCTCATTATTATCTAAAGCTTTTCCATTGACCTTAAGTTTTGATTGAAGCTTTAGCTCTCACTGAGGGTAGTGCTTCAGATTAGAATCATCATACTTCTTGTAGTTCAGTAGCTTGGTCTTTGATCTTCTGACTGCAATGAGTGGTTGTGTGTTCAATTGAGAGAGAGTTGATGTTGAGATGTTCAAAGCTTGTTGTAGATTAGCTATTTCAGCTTGCTGAGCTGCTATTAAATCCCTGTTCTCACACTGGACCTGTTCCTGCTGTTGAAGAAAGATCATTCATTGTTGTTCAAAGCTGCTGAGAGCATCTCTGCTCATTACTTCATGTTGATTCATTTATTGTATAAGTCTGCCACTTTATCTCATTCAGCTAGATGTTTTCAATGTTGCTTGTTCATTTGTTAGCATGATTATTAACCCAGTCTATTCATATATCAGTGCTATCACTGAACTTTGTGATGCAGGATTTAAAGCTCTCAATAGTATATCATATATCAGTACATTTGCTGAGCTTCATGATACAGAATTAAGACTCTCAGTGATCTATCAATGAAAGGAGTGAAGCAATTCATAATGTAAAGAGTTAAGCACTAAGAACTATAGACTGGTCCTCCTATATAATAAGAATGAATTGCTTGAGAAAGAGAAGAAAAGAATAAGATGAGAATATGAGCTTAAGCAAGCTCACATAGCATGATCATGTGCGCATATGCAAATGATAACTAGGCTGAGTCAGCTAGCCAGAGTGAATCTAGAGGTTCAGCCTTTTATATTAGCAAAAAGCTAGTCTTCTTGAAAACTTGAAAAATTAAATAATGGTAAAAAATATAATTAATCTCATTTCTATTTAATTTAAAGAGTTTGAATCTATTTTCTAACACTTTGATCAGAATTTACTTAATATACTGCATGAAATTGAGTTTTCTGCTATGTTGACTAGTTTGAAATTAATCTATAATCAGAATAAAATACATAAGATTTATTTATCAAAATATTAATTCTTTAAATCTGATAGTTGATTTTATTAAATATTATTATAATTTTTATATTTATTGAAGCTTGCACTCTTTTATAATATTCACATATCTTTTATTTTAAAGTATATATAGAGATGATTTTACTTATATAAATATTCTTTTATATAGTTATCATTTGTTGACAAAATATAAATAGATCAACTGCAGTGATTATAATTATGTTATTGACATTGAAAGTAGAAATTGAAATAGAGTCAAAATTCAGACTAAAAATTTTATCATTCTTTGATAATTTATCATATATAGATCTTTTTTCTATATTATAATTTGAGTTAACTTTTTTTATTACTTTTTTTATCAATATATATTCAGTTTTTTCTTCATTTGCAGAATTGAGTATCATATTCTTTTTTTTTTATAAAGTATAGAAAATACTTCTATAGTTTTTAAATAAAAATATAAAAATTTCTTTTATTTTAATTAAAAAGTAGAAAGTAATCTACTTATTTATTCATAAGATTTGAATATTCTCAGATCAAAATCTAAGAAAAAAAATAAATAAGAAAAAAAATAATATTATATTTTAATTTCTTCATAAATGTAACTACTTTTTTATATAGTATCTTTTTAAAATCTTCTGATTTTTAATGTAAAAAGAGTATTTTTAAAGAAAATCTAGTTGAACTCATTCAATTGTCTTTAACACAATGAAATCTTGAATAAAAATGTGTTTTTATGCAAAAACATGCTGTTCAGACTATAACCTGTGAGATGGTTGAATCTCTCATATTGGGAGGCCTAGCTAGCTATCTAATATACACTATATCACATGCGGCGGGGCGGCCGCCCGGGCAACACACGCCCAACAAAATCTTCTTATATAGTTACCCCTTTCGACTAGCAGTTGCTACGCCGTTGCTAGGCAGTCTCTATTAGGTATTTGTTTATGAGGTAGTTGTTTATGGGGTAGTTGCTATGCCGTTGCTAGGCAATTTCCGTAGCGTGGTTTGCTAGGCCGTTGCTTAGGCAGTTGCGATTACCCTTTTCAGACAATGCCAGTTTCCATAGCCAACGCGTCATAGCGCTGTCACACTGTAGAGAGATTGAGATCTGAGATCACCGAGATATTATGAACAGCTGAGTTCTCAAAGAATCTGATAGGAAGCTCTTGAGAGGTAGAGGATCAATTTGAGAACTGATTTGTCCGAATTTATTCACATTCAGAATCGCGAACGGGTAATAGGAGGTGATCTCAGTGAATCAGCCATTCTTATTGATATGATTGATCAAAGGATCAAAATATAGATGAAAAAAAAAGAAGGAGCTTCTAGGAGGACTTCTCTATTCTAGAGAGGGATCAGGTCAAAATTCACTTCTTTAGGGTGATATCCTTTCGCCTTATTCGCGTGTCGCCATAGATTCGGGGGCGCGTCAAGGACTTCGCCAAATAGGGAACGTAAAAGATAAATAATAGATCAAACGAAGCAAACAGTCGCCGATTTTGACAAGATAACTCCCAAATTGGCCACGTTTGAGCGCAGAACGGGTCTTATAACCTGATAGATGGCAAGCTTGATCGAATTGCAGAGGTTGCTAACGACTAGAAAATAGGGTCACGGGACGGAAGGGTCCGACAAATTCAGGATATTTTTGAGTATGGTGTGGTTAACCCTAACCCTAACCTAACCAAGTGGACATTAATTGATACCTTGATAAAAGGCGCTGCTGTCTTGCGAGTACATGACCCATGCTCTCTCCCAAACAACTCCAGATAAATTGGCATAAATTACAATTAGTACTCCCTCTCTCCAATCCTTGATATACCCGCCACAAGGAAGGCGGGTGTTATATTCTTATACACCTCAGGGATAAAACCTCTCTTTTCATTCAAATCTTCGCCCAAAAAGCCCTAATTGTGTCATTGTAGCAACGAATGACTGTTTTCTTTCGCAACTATGCCGGACGACAGCTCTGACGTGCCCCTCAAAATTGACCGCCAAACAACAACTCCCTTTCACTTGAAGCTCTTCTACAGGGAGCATTCCTTCCACCACCTTTCAGATTTCCCGATCCCTTCTCCCCCATCGAGCGGAAACGTGTCTCTCGCACCTGCCCCTCTCCCTCTCCCTCACCTCCAAATATACACCTGGCCCTCTTGCTCCCTGAGAGAACTCGCGCAGCTCTTGACTTCATGTCTCCCTTCAATACTTCCAGACCCAGCTGTGGGGACGCGCATCAGCTTTCGCCTCATATACCCCGATACCAGAACCCAGACTGCTGCCGGAGACGGTCGAGGGAGGTTCTTGAGTAGGGATATGGGTAGTGTAATTGTCGGGCCAAGTGATGATGCGGAGAACCGGGAAACTGATCGTCGAGCAAATGGGCCACTGAAGCTCCAGGGCGACGAAGCCGACAAATGTTTACAAGATTTTCGCTTCGTGATTGGTGACTACGTGGATTGTGCCATTCTCCCACCCCTGTCTGATGGCTCAATTGCCCCCGCCATTGTAAACAGGGGAGTGGTAGGAATCTCAGCAATAGGAGGCGGCATGAGAGCTTTTGGCAATGGACAGTCCACATCAAGAGAAAATGGGTTTAGCAGATCAAGAACAGGTGGAAGTATGGGTAGGGGAGGCGGTTTTCCTCACATGGGCCCAGCAGGTGTACCTGCTGGTGAGTGGAGGAGGGGTGAAAGGGTTCCTGATGGAGGGGGCCGTGGTTTCTGTCGGGGTTACCCAAGAAGAGCAAGGCCCTATTGAAATGGCTTTTGAGATTGGAGCTTCTTCAAACCAAAATAGCCATCTCTATTCTGCGGAAAAGGCAACATGTACGTACCTCTCGTTTTCCATGGTGAGCAATTCTTATAAATTTTCTTTAACTACTTCTGGCTATCTCATGTTTTGGTAAGGAGTATTCAACCAAGTTTTCTTTTTCTAGCTTTCTTTTATGTATCTACAGAGGTGGGGTCAATGAATACCAACGTATTAAACATTTGGAATTGCACCGTCTCACGATTTACCTTTTGCGGAATTTTGTAGATTAAACGGAGGACACAAATACAAATTAGTCACCCATCAAGCTCGATATAGCCGCAATTAACAAAACGGGAGAACAAGAAGGATCCCTATATCGATCGGTAGTCTTTGATTTCCATCCGAAAATTTTGATTTTGTTTTGAAACCTTCTATTCAACGTTCCAGGCTATCAGGGCAAGCCAAGGCAAACTCTACCACTCCACGATTGTGTCCCCTCGCCTCTTCCCTCTAAATTCAAACTTGCCCTACATGTTCATCAGCATACCACCCTGATCATTATTTATTCAATCCACTCGCAGGGGGAAAATCGCCTGCGAGTAGAAACAAGGCCAGAACACAACTTATAATTGCCAATTGAGGAAAGTCCCAACTCACATCAGTTTTGCACCCGATGTAAGCCAAAATACCAGGCACGAGAGCCATATAGCAGAAAGAGATCCATGCCGTTCGTGGAGTCCATCGGAAGTATTTGTATCGGTTGATGTTCAGTTCTAGAAAAAAGTTAGGAATGAGAAGTCAAGACGGCAGTATTCGGGAACAGAATAGAGTGAAGGATTATTTCCCAGGATAAGAAACAGGGCAGCTATCAGGGGGAAGGAGGCGAACCGTAATATTTCTGCAAACCCGGATCAAGGAGCAAATCTACGGAAAAGGGGTGTCAGTAATTTGCTTGGAAAGGGTCACAAAGGTCTGTGCAGGAAGGAAAAGACCCGTTGTGGGAAGGGGAGGAGGGGGGCTATGGCGGACTCGGATTAGGGCCAGCCATTGCGGCAAGCTTCCGCGAAGGACTTTATATCTGGATGATAGCTATTCGTCTATACAACAATGCTTGGAGAAACTCGTTGTATGTACGGTTGTATGTACGTACAAAATACGTGGATAGATAGACAGATGACAGGACTTGCATCCCACGGGTTGATCCGTAGCCATCTTCTGCGGATTAGTCAGCAATACCAAGTCACTCCCCTCCTTGATTAAGGTTAGAGGAGAGAAGTAGGGACACATCCATCGAATACATCACTCTGCCAATTCTCAACTGTTGTACCCTTGTTTCTGTATCATAATTCTTCAGTATCCGCATACGTCCTTCTTTACCAAAGGTGCTGGATAAGTTTGAACATGGCTGTCCCTGTTTCTCTCCATATTTACGTCCAGTTATATAACGGTCCTTTCTGCTTGTCATAATTATAATGCTTTATAGAGATGCCTGTGATTCCAGCACAAATCTCTACGAATAGTAAAAGATCATTATCAATTCTTCCATCCAGTAATTGGCACGTGGTCTGCTAGGCTAGAGCAAAGAAAAGGACAGAACTCCAGACTAGGGATTTCATTGATATCCGTATAATCCTCAGATACCCTCCCTGGCTCTGTTCCAAATTCTCGTCAGCAATCTTGCCTGTCCCCGAGAACTAAACAAAGAGTCTTCTCCACCGACCATTTCTAAATGTTCCATCCCATCCCGTATTGTCAGCAATTTCTTATATCAATTGATTAACTCCTGCGACTCTTTCCCCAAAGCGGGCGAGGCGACCTCCCGATCTCCGCCCCCAGGCCCTTCGAATCCTCGAATCCACGCGTTGGCTGACCAATTATTGCTGAGGGTGAATTGGGATTGAGTGGACAGGAAGACTCTTGTCACCTGCTGGACTACTCTAACTTCTCATATTTTGAGAACGCGATGACCTAAATTGTTGCCCATCGTATAGTCTGTTTCTCGACTGAGTTCACATTTATGAACCCCAGGAACAATTAATAAACGAACAAAAGAAGGTGGTCCCTGATTTTGCCGGAGCATCATCAGACACAGGGGCAATTGCAGAAAACGTTTACCCCCCACTTGCACCTCCAATAACGGGCTTTATATCTTTAATTTCCACCCTGGAACAACCTGGGGGCATCTCAGGCATCCTCTGTTATAAGCGTAGGTAAGAAATTATTCGATTCCCGACTCAAGCGAGTAAACGAAAATCAGAATCAGAGCCACGGTTGGCAAGAAGGACATCACCTTATACCGCTTCTACACACATTCATTAGGATGCATACCTCATAAGCCTGCATTCACTTTCGCCTCACGTGGAGCTCAGGACCCAAAAACTGGTCATATGTCCTCGTCACCAAACTCACAACCTCACGGTGCAAGTGGCAATGATGGAGGAGGGAATCACAGCGAGAATAGTCCAAAGAATGGAAAGCATAGTCTGAACATCGACCCCGGATCCTCCACACACATTCCAGGAATTTTGAAGCAACCAAATATATCGACAAAGAACAAAACATGTATTCTCCCCCTGAGAAAGTGTTTCCCATTCAGATAGGTTCAGAGCTGTTCAAACTGTCAGGTGCATCTATATCCTCTGATGGTTAGTTTAGAATTTCTAAGCATCCAGTCATAGTGAAGATCTGTGTAAGCTAAAATCCTAGAGCACTTTCATACTTTTCGCATTTTTTTTGACGGGCAATTACGTCACCATGAAACCGGCGCGGCGGTACGAACATTGTATATTGACCGTGACCCTGCCAATTTCCGAGATATTTTTAAGCATCTTCAAGGTATATACGGGTTTAGTTGTTTAGGAGCCATCTAATAAGGCGCAGCTAACAATCCCGTTTCCGAACCAAGGTTACCATGTGCGACCACGAGATGGATTATATTTTGTTAGGTTGTTTGCGGACGCCCAATTTTATAGTTGTACGTGACCGCAAATTCATATCTTCCTGAGTGATGCCAACCCGTTAATATCCTGCATACAGTACCGCGCTTGATCTCCCAATTGTTCGAGTCTGAGATATTCATCCAAATTGGAGGCCGGAATTTTCAAATTCCGCGGGACGTCTTTTCTAGCCCTGGTGATTCGCCCAATTTCTTCTCTCTCACATTTGAGGCTTTCTTTGCCACGCCGGGAGAGGTTTTGCCCGGATTGGACCGGCAGGGGCTTCTACGTCCACCAGCTATCATGCCTCCTATGGTGCTCAACGGTCGGCTGAAGTGTTTGCTGAACTCCTGCATTTGCTTAAGGGTTATCCCATTCATATACGGAACGAGGAACATCGTGCAGAACTGCTACGTGATTGCCGATATTTCCACCTCCGAGGGCTTGAGCAGAAGCTCATTCCTCATTCCATCAGCTACAACCTGCTCCAGCAGAGTACAGAAATCGTGATTCAACTGCAAGATATCCAGCAGACGGGGGTCCAACTCGTCAGCGATGGCTGCTCTCCATCAGGAACTGCCTCCCCTGGTGGGGCCTCGGTTCGTTATTCGCGCCCGTTGGTTCCGAAGCTGGCAATAAACCCTGCCCAACCAACCTTGGAGAGTTTTCGGATAGAAGCAACGGGACATTCTCCGAGGTGGACAGTAAACCAAGCGACGATGTAGCACAATCGCGGATAGCTACCGGGTTGGTGTTTACGTCTGGCCCCTCTCCGCCCTTGTTCCCGTCCAGCAACTCAGACCCATTGCGGTCGCATGATGGCCAAGCAATATTAAAGTGTAAGAGAGATGATAGCATGGACAATCGTGGAGAGTGGCTGGTTCAAAAGGGCCAGTGGAAATTGCGGCTGGAGGCTAGTGACGGGGAGAGTGGCACAGGGAGAATGGAAATTGTACTCGTTGCCGTCAAACTACATGTTGTTAGTGGGCAACGGGCGCGGAATTTGAGCCGGGGATTCTTGGGCTAAAACGATGGTGGGTAGCGCCGAAGAAGATGTAAAGTTCTGTCTCGTGTGATTGTGTGCATGTTTGTATATATTCATGTATCACATCTATAGAGGTATGGATATATGCTGTAGTGGGAGTCCTATATATTTTAATGCAATGAATGTAATGTATGTCCCAAAGAGTAACTACCATTACCTTAGGTTGCTCAGAACAATAATGCAGTTATTGGAAGTTACTGAATATTGCAGTAAAGTAAACTAAGTAAACTAATAACTGTTTAGTAGATATTAGCTACCCTGTAAGAGCACATAGAGAACCTAGGTATGGAATCCGTTGCCATCAACCTACTCCATGCGTTATTACTAGCCCTCCCTTCCGCCTTCCGCCTGCCGTTTGCCGCCTATTACCGCCCTTTTTGCCTGCCGCCTTTCATCGTTCGTCCTTTCGCCTCTCCACCCACCATTCTTCAGAAATCAACACCCTTTATCTATATATATGCCTAATTGGTGCCTATAGGTATGTATGTATAAGTAACCACCCTTCTATAACTTGCCTTAGACTCACTCATTCACCTCATCCCTTCCGTTCAACACTCTCCACTCTTTTTTCACTCTGGAATTTACACAACAGATCAAAGCAACCAACTGCAATTAATTGGCTTTACACATTTCCATCCGCACACCTCATTACCTCTTGTTATTCGTCATTGTCATCATCCACCTGCGGTCCTCATTCTTTGTTTTTTAGCCCCATTGAATTAATCTATATAACCCTTTGGTACTCCTAGCCATGTCAAATACTCTACCCTCTCAAGTCCAAGCGAACACCAATAAAACCTCATCATCCGCTCAAGTGCCGTCGCCAGTCCATTCAACCTCCGTCACCCCGGCAAACAATTCCCCCACCTCTCCACGCTTGCACAACCCCCATCTACATCAACTCCACCTCCAATCCCGTCAGCTTCGGCCCCCCAAATCCCCATTATATGTTCCCGCCGTCCTCCGCCCCACAGAGC
This sequence comes from Paracoccidioides lutzii, assembly GCF_000150705.2. Taxonomy (NCBI): domain Eukaryota; kingdom Fungi; phylum Ascomycota; class Eurotiomycetes; order Onygenales; family Ajellomycetaceae; genus Paracoccidioides; species Paracoccidioides lutzii. Next base: position 93,814 of record NW_015440993.1, read on the forward strand.
GTACATCCAAGCCATCTCCCCTTACCCCCCCACGCAGCGTCCATGGGTCCTTAGTAAGCCTGGACGGTCATTCGGAGACTACGAGTGCTGGCACCGCCACTAGGGGATCAACCCACGAAAGCGAAAGCGTCAAAACTTCTGTAAGCAAACGTGCTGAGGATGAGTGGTTGAGGGACGAGAATCTCGGAGAGGTTACCGGAACTCCCACGAGAGACCATTGGAAGGTATGCACAGTAGCAGCACATATTACATATAATTTTATCGCATCTGTCGTCTCCCGTGTCTTTCGCAGATTTTAAATACCACAAATTAAAAAATCTAACCAAGAATCCCCCGTTCTTTCTTTGTCCTTATCTAGGCCGATTCAGCATCCCCTACATGCGACTCACCCACATGCAGATCTTTCTTTGGCCTCTTTCTGCGTCGCCACCATTGCCGGCATTGTGGCCATGTCTTTTGTTCGTCGCATACTCCCCACACCGTCCTCCTTGACCAAAATGCTCGTTTCCATCCCGATGGCATTCCCTCACGTGCCTGCGACCTCTGCTGGAACGCCTTTCGCCGCTGGGATAAAGATCGCACTGCACGACTTAATGAAATACAACAAATTCTTATCTCTCATATAGAAGATGACACACAAGACGCCAATGCAGCATCTGCAAAGTCTATGATAGCTAGTGGCTCTGAATTTGCTTCAGCTGACAGCTCCGGCACTCTGTCTCCAGGAGCGAACCAAGACGGCGGTCTTGTTGCGAGCAGTGTTCCCAGAGACTGGAGCTGGAGCACATTCTGACTTCAGTCCCGTCAATGGTTCTTTTTTTTTTTTTTTTTCCTGTTTTATCTTTTTTGCTTCCTTATATTCAGAGTGCCATTTCTCCTGCACTTATTTTACTTTAGTTCTCGTTTTTATTTTATTTTCAACCTTTATCGCCATTATTCCCCCGCTGCAAATTTTGTTTAATTATCCTCTTGATGTCGTTTTATCCCACTCTTTCGGACATTATCTTTTCTTTCCATCTACGACAATGCTCGGGACTGCTGAAGAGTACCACTTCTTTGCTATCGATATGTCAGAGTTATTTTCTATTTATATACCAGTGTTATATGCTCCGATAGATGGGTGCAGCGTACATCGTTGTTATCAACTGTTATCCGCGTCTTTCATGTATCTTATTCTTCAACCTTTTTCACTTTTCCCTTTCTTGTTTATTTTGCGATTTTTGTTCTATATTTTCTGTTTATTAGGTGCAATTATCCCCGGCATGACTTATTTTGAAGAATATATCGTGCTATCCATCAATGTTATGTGATATATCATACTTGGCCGAATGCTTTTTACCATCAGGATGGCAATACCTAATTCCCCTCGACCACATTGTATTTTGAGTCATCTTTCTAATCAGCCCACTTGTTCGTAAGAAAACTAGCAAAGGTTGTATGCGCTTATGAATATACCAATTGCAAATATTCTAGCCAAGTTATTATATCATATTCATTAATCTATCGTCTACATTATTCTGATTATTCTGATGGCACCTTTATCTTCCTCCACATACCAACGTGGTCCATCCCTTCCTCCACCCAGGTTCCCATGCTCGCGTCCGTCACAAATCCCAAATGTGCATACATCTTCTCAATGGCTACCTGTGCATGGACCAACACGTCACCAGCCCACGGTTTCCCTTGACAATCCCGCAGTTCCTTGTGATGTCTCGCAGCCCAGCCCAAAGCAGTATTTACAAGGACACGCGCTAGCCCCGCCCCACGATACTCCGCCAGCAGCGCGACTCTTGATAATTTGATGTATGGATTTTCCAGCTTATGGTTGTGATTATGGTCATTGTCATGAAGGGGTTTCTTCGAACAATCGTGGTTGAGAATCTCTTCGTGTCTGAGTTCATGCGGAGCATGGGGAGGAGGGATCAAGCGAATGACGCCAACAGGAATACGCCGGTCAGATTCCGTAGAATAAAGAACCCAATGCCAACTTCTCGCGTCATCATCATCCATTTCGTTCTCTGGTGAGCAGTGCTGCTCATCTATAAACACTGAGGTGCGCACGCTCATGGCATCGTTGAATATGGGGGGATTGTTGGCAGGGGCGGGATCGGCGGGGTTGGGTCGGGTAAGGATTGGGCCCGGGGGTGGGAGGAGTGATGTGGTGAATTGCGAGCTTGAAAGGATGGTTGAAGTTAAACTTGAAGGTGAGCCCATTGTGAGGGAGGTGTGTCTTAGTTTTTAAATTGAGAAATTGAGATAAGAGAATGACGTATAGGAAAGGATATGACTATATATTCTGCCTCATACGAAGCGACAGGAGAGTTGAAGGTAAATAAATACGGATGTGAGAGCCGAAACGCCTGCCGAGCTAAGGTATAGTTGCGTTATCGATAAAACACACATCAAATACATTCAATAGAGATCGATAATTATATTCATGGTTACTGACTTCTCCTCTCCTTTCTGTTTATTCTCATCCAGAAGATCAGATAAAGATAAAAGAGATAAGAAAGATCTGATAGTTAAACTAACTAGTTAACTAGTTATTAGTTAACTAACTAGTTAATGTTAAATGAACAGCCTGCTGACTAACAAGTAACCGCTAAACCTAATCGGGAAACTGCCACGTGCTGGAGGCGGCAACAGAACTCATTTTAAGGCTTTTCACATCGGGAATAGCGTATCACAATATTAGGGCTAAAGAGGAAGGAGAAAAGAGCAAAACATCACCTCATCCTTCAATCTCAACCGCAACTTTGGACAGAGCAAACAGCAAGGATCTTTTAGAGACATCTCTATATATCTGTATCTTCGTACATACCTTGGTACATATACGATGCAATGTCATTGTACGTAGCTGCGGCATCCATCCTCGATGGCACATCGGGCGAGGGTGGCTCCTTTAAATCCCGTGTCTACAATTCCAAACTGAAATCCCCACCTGCTCAGGTTTACGCTTTGATAACGGAGGCATCGAAGTGGGATATTCTATTGAAAGAAGTGGTTGAGAATGCCGGTTTCTTGCCTCTCGAACCAAAGGTCGGTCAGCCTGTTACCCCGCTCAGCTGCTTGAGTAAAGTGGATGAAGCTAACCTCCTCCACTTTTCATGGCCAGCTAAACAAATTTCTAGCTCACACCCATTGTTTCTATCCTCCTTGTCCACGATTTGCTTCTAACGAGGAGAGGCATTGTTGCACCCTCGAACCATCACTTACGCCTAGCAATTGAGAGACACAAATCCCGGATAAGGGCCGAATTTGTCAAGTCCCGCGTTCGCCGACGATGTGGCTCAGTCGAGGAACTCAAGGCTCTGATTGCAAAAGAAAAACGACAGTACGGGGCGGAAAAGGAGTCACTCGTGTCTCCCAGATGGGTTAGGGTAAACAAAGTTCTTACCACCCTAGATAAGGAATTGAATACCACTTTTGCTTCCTATAAGTCTGCTCCTTCACTTCTGGAGCTGTCGCCATCAGTGCCTCAAACATACTATCGAGACCCCAATATTCCTGACCTTTTAGCTGTTCCACAGGGGGTAGAACTGACATCGTCAACGGCATATAAAAGGGGTAGGATTATTCTACAAGATAAAGCGTCATGCTTTCCAGCATATTTGCTCCTTGGGGACAATCCAGAGCAATGGAAAGGGGATTTAATAGATGGCTGCGCAGCGCCTGGTAACAAGACAACTCACTTGGCTTCATTAATGTGTTCGGATACGGAATTCCGCGGTGGCGGTTTAGTTCAGAAGAAGCCAATTATATTCTCATGCGACGCCTCACAAAGCCGGTCAAATATCCTGCAACGGATGGTAAGTGTTGCTGGTGTTGATAAGCTGGTGTCTATCTTGCCTGGTCAAGATTTCCTAGCTCTGAACCCTTGCGATAAGCGTTTCCACAACGTCACGGGCCTGTTACTTGATCCCAGTTGTTCGGGAAGTGGGATAGTTGGAAGGGATGATGTTCCGCGACTAGCTTTACCAACCATGTCAGGCCCCAGCTATTGGAGCAAAAAACGAAAGCGTACGGTCCGCGCACAGATGGATGGAGTCTGTTTTGCGCTTGGAGACCCCGAAGATCAAAGTCCAATTAATGTCGATTACGACCGGCTCTTAAAACTGTCTAACCTCCAAACGCGGATCATTGAGCACGCCTTCAACTTCCCAGCAGCTACCCGAGTTACGTACAGTACCTGCTCAATACATGCGCAGGAAAACGAAGTGGTTGTTTCTCGCGTGCTGAAGTCACCAGTAGCAAGGCGACGAGGATGGAGGATACTTTCAAGAAGTGAGCAAGTTCAAGGACTTCGAAATTGGAAACATCGGGGTATACAACCTGACGGACCGGGCGATGGAGAACAGGGAAGCTGGCATTTGACTGAGGTGGAAAGGGATGCATGCTTGCGGTGTTGGCCAAATGACGAGCAGGGTACTGGGGGATTCTTTGTTGCTGGCTTCGTTCGGGATGATAGCTCTGAAGGAAGCGATGGTTCCAATGTTAATGTCCCAGTACTCGTAAGCTCCGGACGAAGTATTGGGGAACATAATGATGATGCTTCTGGGTCGAATTCGGAGTCCGAATGGGAGGGATTTAGCTCGGATTAACCATTGTCGACTAGATCTCAGAACTTCTTAGTGCTCTCATGTGAGCGCCAAACTATACCTGGCTGCAAGGAGTTCTGAGGACACGCTATTAATCACCCATTTTATTGGGAACCCGTTGGAGCTGGAAATTCGATATCTACACATTCTTAATCTTGTCTGTTTAAAGCTAGGGGTATCTCGTGGATATCTCCAAGTTACATGCCTACCAGCCTCAGAGGTACCTAGGGTTATTATGACACGTGACTGCAATCCCAGTGTCACATGATCTTAAGACATATCCAGGCGCCAGCTTCCATCCCTAGATAGATCCCATTCAAACTATCACTTATTCTAATTTCTTTGCGCAAAAGGACACTTCGTTCAGTGTCAATATAATCAGTTTAGGGTTTCAATCTGGAGCTATTCCATACCTTCTACCTAAGAGATACAACCCCACTCGTTTGGTTGTAATTATTACCTTTTTAAACGTCATGATTCTGCTACTGTTCCGCCCCCACCCACCATACCAGTAACGTCGGAAAGCGGAGTGGGCTGGAAACGGGAGCTCGAAAGCTCGCACCTTTCATTACGATTTAATAACGGCAATGCGGCTGTGCTCACGTTTTGTTAGCATACGGAACTGAAAGGAGACCATGTACCATTTAGTAAAATCAATTTATCTCTATGCTACGAGGAAAGAGGGTATGTGCGGCCGAGTTATATACAGTCGTTGCTGCCTTCAACTGCTGCGCAATTAACATTTGCTCTCATTTGCCATTATACACTTTGGTCTGTCAGCTAACTCGTCAATTGTAATCTTGACAATAACGGTATAGAATACTCTGTCCTACTCCTTGGGCTAGATAATGCGGGCAAAACTACGCTATTAAACCAGATAAAGGCCCTCTTCCTCCCCACCGCCTCCAATACAACCATCCCGCAACCCCTGGGCAAAACTGCCCCGACTGTGGGTCAAAATGTCGCAACAATATCACTCCCAGACATGTATTTGAAGATATGGGATATAGGTGGGCAGATATCCATGCGTGGCCTCTGGCAAAGTTATTATTCAAGTTGCCATGCTATTATTTTCGTTGTTGATAGCGCAGACGTCGGCGAAGACGCAGACGTTTCGCGACTAGGTCCCACGGGGGACAAGGGGCCCAACGCGTCTTTCAGTGGTAAAGGGCCTTCCGGCGCAATTACAGAGGCTATGAGCGCTATAGATCCCCGGAGCGAATTTGGGAGACTGGATGAGTGTCGGGAGGTTCTGGAGTCAGTATTGCAAAATGCGGAGACAGTAGGAGTGCCAATCCTTATACTGGCAAATAAACAGGACAGAGAAGATTGCGTCGAGGTGGTGCGCATTAAGGAGGGGTTTGTAAGGAAAGTGTTTGAAGGCGAGGAGGGTGCTGGCGTGAGAGACAGTCGGGTTCTACCAGTCAGTGCGCTAATGGGTAGTGGAGTGAGGGAAGCAGTGGAATGGGTCCGCAGCCGGGTGAAGTGGAATAAAGAAGGGAGACCTCCTGTTATGAGGTGAAATGAGATGGTTGTGAGGTTTGGCCTGTGATTTATTTACTATCAGGAGTATCTATACGCCCCTGTTTTAGGTCGTGATCTTGTATTTCTTTCGGTCCATTTCTTTCCAGTGTGGCGTTGGCGATTAGATTCTACCTTTTTTGCACCGTTATCGTAAGATCCTCTCTTGACTCTTAGACATATCACTCCACCTTCTGCTGGAGGCTTTTGCTACGTATGTACGGTACATAAATGCCGTATAACTTTCATCTATTGACGGCGTTCTCTTTAGGCTATAAATAAGAGCGTAAGAAGCCCTGGAACTTGCAATTTCCTTAGCCTGATGCTCTGGGGCTCCCAAGGTCATATTTTCGGAATATACCGTAGCCACTAGCTTTGTAGGCCGTGTGTTTAACGTATCCATGTGTTCAGAGCGGGTATAGGGCTATTAGTGAACAAGCTGACAGCGAACATTACAGAGTGCGGCGTTGGAATCGATACATTTACATCAGTAATGCCACAAAATACCCATTACCTGATAAATGGCAGGCGAATTACTTCACCGCGTTTAGTTGTCACAACCTAATCTGTGAATCAAGTGGACACCTAGATAAACACGACATCTGTAACATTCTTTTCCAGTGTTACTCTGCTGACACAATTAATATATCCCATTTGGTCGACTCCTGCGGCGCCTGGAGCCTCGACGGATGGAGGATGAGTCGATATCACGGGGGTCATATGTACTTCCGACTGCTGGTTTCCTTGGCCAACTTCTCGCAATATCGATGTTACTTCGAGGGAACCATATTTCTAGGAACACATATAGCAGGAAATCTATGACAACACAAAGGCAGAACAATTTCCCTGCCCATATACCGCAACCATAGTATCTCTTCAATCGATCGATAAGAGCGAAGCTGTGTATTCGACCCCTCGTAGCGGTCCAACCTTGTCCTGGAAAGTAGCCGTAAAACTCCTGTTCACTGATTGCTCCACAAATTCCATTATAGACGCGTTCAGTTCGCCGAGCGACATCTGTCCACGAGTACATCATACGTACTTGGTCATGGAACTTGTCAGTTCGTACTCTGTTTGAGCGGAGAGCTGCAATTGCCCTCCCAGTAGCTTGAACGAGGTCATCTTCTTCTGGTTTAGCAAACGTGGTCATGTGCTGTGGCAACACTTCTGGAATTCCCCCAACACGAGTAGAAACAACATAGAGCCCACAGCTAGCCGCCTCCACAATTACTGTTCCAAAGGCTTCGGTTAAACTTGGGTGCAGATAAATATGTCCCCGCACCATTACATCACGAACTTCCTCATGGCGAACTGCCCCAAGAAACTCAACTTTGTCTTGGAGAACCTTACGTTCCAGCATTTGCTCTAAATCAATCGCCTTGGGCCCCGAACCAGCAATGACGAAGCGAACATTTGGATGAGACGATAGAATTCTTGGTATAGCCGCGATTAAGAGGTCCGTTCCTTTGTTGTAAAAGAGGCGTGATATAACAACAATTGTAATAACATCATCTGGGCCTATTAGAGGTCGCGGTGCCGCTACGGCCTCTGAATCCTTCCTGGACATCTGATCATTTGCGCCAGGTGCATACGATAAAGGTCGAAAGTTTTCCGCTACTACAGCATTAGGAATCACAGATACCATCAATGGGTCGAGTGAAGCACGAAGGACTGTATTCTCCTTGCTATATAGGCGTCATTAGTATTAAGAATTTGTGGTTGGGATCACAAAGAAGGCTTCTGTTTACCAAGTATGGCTTACGCAAATGACATGGTCAACATCGCTCAATGTAAATTTTAAAAGTTTGTTTGTGAGAATAGAACCAGCGTCGGCGAAGCCGAACAACGAATGGTCAGTAAACACCGTACGCAGGCCCATAGTTCGCCCATGAAGAATAGCCTCATGGCAAAAACTGCTCAGACTCTGATGTCCGTGGACGATTTCGATTTGTTCGCGTATTATGATATTGCGAAAGATTGGAAAAAAGGAGAAGACAGTAGGCATGGTGGATTCGCGGTAGATAACGAAGAAAGGGACATGATAGACTTTGAGTCCATTGGTAAGGTATCGTACCCCGGTCCGGCCTTTGTAGGCATGAGTGACAATGATGACTTTGTGGCCTCTGTCTATTAATTTCTAAAGGCGCAAGTTAGGACCTAGGCAAAGCCTCGGGTGATTCTTTAGTTTCCTGTTTCACAGTGATTTACTGACTGACGAGAGTTGATATATGTGACTTTCCACTCCCCCTGAGCGTTGTTAACTGGGGACTAAGGGCTTCAGGGTTAGATTTAAGCAGTTAACGTACCAGGTTGGGGAAAGAAGAAATCACTGATCATACTGTTTTATTGTCAGCTATAATAGAATTGAAGATTTGGCTAAGGGGAAGGGTTTTTTTATGATTAGGAAAATAAAGAGAGGATGTCGGAGCTCACGCAATATTGTAAGGCATTTCAGTGATGTTGATGACACATTCCACAGCCACACATCCAAATCATTCATGGTTTGCGCAGAGAGCACTCTCTTAGCTGGTATCTGTAAAAGACATGGACCAAATGTTCAATCCGAAGAGGTGATGTGCCTACGCCGTAGACCACAAGAGAAACAAAGATGACATTGGTAAATATCTGTTGGGCCTAACACAGATTAGCCGTTTGCCACAGGCGTGCATAAATTTGATGACAAATATCGCGTACTTATCAGTTAGGGATATCAAAGTACCCCTAAGGAATTGTACTCACCCTGAATCCAGGATTGGGCGATTGGGCCTTTTTGCCAGCTAGTCTTAACTGTTCCTCTAAGGAGATCCTCCTATCCGGGAGGCGGAGGTTAGCTACTTGTTGGAGCTCGGCGTAGCTGGCCGTTGCCCCGAGTGACTGCACCTCACGTGATTCCGCGTATATTGACTCGCTCTAAAACTATTCCACCACTTGATAAGCATTAACCTATAAGGGGTTGAACCCCTAGATTTGCTCTGGCTGGCTGACTCAGCCTAGTCATTGTTTGCACATGCGCATGTGATCATGCTATGTGAGCTTGCTTAAGCTCAAGTTCTCATCTCATTCTTTTCTTCCCTTTCTCAAGCAATTTGTCCTTGTTATATAGGAGGACTAGTCTCTAGTTCTTAGAGCTTAATCCTTTACATTACAAATTGCTTCACTCCTTTCATTGATAGGTCACTAGGAGCCTTAATTCTGTATCATGAAGCTCAGCAAATGTGCTGACATATGATAGACTATTGAGAGCCTTAAATCCTGCATCATAAAGTTCAGTGATAGCACTGATATATGAATAGACTGAGTTAGCAATCATGCTAACAAATGAATGAGCAACATTGAAAATGTCTAGCTGAATGAGATAAAGCAGCAGACTTGTACAACAAATACATAAATGAATCAACACAAAGCAATGAGCAGGGATGCTCTCAGCAGCTTTGAATAACAATGAATGACCTTTCTTCAACAGCAGGAACAGGTCCAGTGTGAGAACAGAGATTTAATAATAGCTCAGCAAGCTGAAATAGCTAATCTATAACAAGCTTTGAACACTCTGACATCAATTCTCTCTCAATTAAATCTGCAATCATTCATTGCAGTCAGAAGATCAAAGACCAAGCTACTGAACTACAAGAAGTATGATGATTCTAATCTGAAGCACTACTCTCAGTGAGAGCTAAAGCTTCAATCAAAACTTAAGATCAATGGAAAAGCTTTGGATAATAATGAGGAATGTGTTTGATATGTATACTTGAGACTGAAAGAAATGATAGTAGCTCAAGTTTATCTCTGAGTTGAGAATAATAAGAACAAAATCAACTTCATGATAGAGAGCTTACTGAAGCAGACACACATGCTCTTTAGTGATTCTGCATAACAGGAAAAGGCTATGCAAAAGCTCAATAATCTATGACAGAGTAGAAGAGCTCTCTTTGACTTTCTGCTCAAATTTAATCAGCTACTGCTGAAAGCTGATGATCATGAATGAGATGATCACATTAAAAAGAGGTATTTGAAATTCACTCTAAGCATGGAGCTGAGGGAAGACATGATGAGTGTAAGAGAACTGTCTCTCTATGAGAATTACTGCAAGAAGCTTAGATTAGTTGATCATAAACTCTCTGAGCTTAAGACTTTAAGATAGTGATCTAAACATTATGAGAGCAGATCTTCTTCAGATCATATGATGTCTAATTCACACTCTCTACTTTGTCATGCTGTTTTTGACTGATAAAACTGATCTCAAGCTTCTGCTAATGATCTGATGAATCTCTCTTCTAATGATGGGACCTCAAGCATCTGTCACATTAAATTGATAAATCAGACAGAGGTTAATTGACAAAGAGAGCAAGACCTGTACCTGAGATGTAAAGCTGGAGATCATATGATTAAGAGCTGCTCATTCAAATCTTTCAGATACTCTGCCACTCTCATGATAGCTAAGATGATCTCTGAGCTGGTACTGGACAATGATGATGTGAATATGAGTGAGAATTTGAGAAAAGAGTAGCTTTAACCAAAAGACACTGAAAGAAGTAAAATAAGAAGCTTATGAGAAAGCAATGGAGAAGATTTAAATCTAAGATGATATTCAAACCCTTCACTGTTGATGCTCTAGTAGATAATACCTTTTCAACTAGAGCAATAATAAACAGTGAATGTAATGTCTATGGTCTTATTTCTCAATTTTATGTTAGCAAGCATAAGCTCCTATGCATTGAAATTCCTCCTGTTAAAATGACTGGTTTTAAAAACTCTATGAGACTCTCTACAAGCATAGTGACTGGCATTTGAATTGATATAGATGATCACATAACTGAATGAGCCTTTCTCTACATAGTGAATGGATTACATGGTCATGATATGTATCTAGATGACCCTTGGCTGGCCCAGCAAAAGGTGACCATGATCTCTTATCAAAGAATTGTGAGATTTAAAGAGAGTGGCATAGAGATAGAGTCTAGTTCAAATGCAAAAGCTGATGTGATTTCTATCTCTGCTGTAAGCTTCTCTAGGCTTGCAAGCACTTGAGAGAAGTGAAACATTGAGATTTTCACTGTCAGTTTGACTAACATTCAAAAGACTCTAGAAGTGAAATCAAAGATTGACCTTAGAGAAAAGCTGTCTGAACATTATTATGAGTTTTTGAACATATTTGATAAGGAAGCTGCTGATGTCCTACCCTCACTTCATGACTCAGATAGAGATCATGGGATTGAACTGATTAAAAAGACTGATGATAGTGCAGAACAACCCCCTTGGAGCTCATTATATAATATGTCTTGAGAGGAACTACTGACTTTGTGAAAGACTTTTACAGATTATCTAAATAAGGGTTTTATTAGAGTGAGCAACTCTTCTGCAGCCACTCCTATACTATTTGCAAAGAAGCCTGTGAGTGGGATAAGATTCTGTGTGAACTATTAAGCTCTTAACAAAATTACTTAAAAGAATTAATATTCTCTATCATTAATCAATGAGACTCTACAGTGAATTGAACAGACTAAATGATTCACTAAGCTGGACATTATTACAGCTTTTCACAAGATTTGAATCATGAAAGATGATGAGTGGATGACAGCCTTTAGAATCAGATACAGGCTATTTGAGTGGCTGGTTACACCCTTTGGTTTGGCCAATGCTCCAAGCATATTTTAAAAATATATCAACTGGACATTATGTGGATATTTGGATGACTTCTGCTCAGTCTATTTAGATGACATCTTGATATTTTCCTCAAGAAGCTTACAGAAGCATCACAAGCATGTACAAAAAGATGTTTATGCATCTACAGGAAGCAGGCCTGCAGGCAGATATCAAAAAGAGTGAGTTCAAGATGAACAGCACAAAATATCTTGAATTCATCATTGAAGCAAGCAAGGGTATACAAATGGATCCAGAGATGATTAAAGCTGTTTTGGAATGAGTAACATCTACTACTCTTAAAGATGTATGAGGATTTTTAAACTTTGCCAATTTCTATAGATGATTTATCAGAGATTTCTCAAAGATCACAATCCCACTAACAATTCTTATACATAAGAATATTTCTTTTTTGTGAATGAGTAAGGCTGAGAAAGCTTTTAAGTGTCTAAAATCAATGTTTATCTCTGCTCTGATTCTGCTTCAATTCAACCCTGACTGTGAGACTATATTGAAAATGAACTTCTCAGATTACATCTCAGAAGGAGTGCTGCTATAATATGATGAGCAGAGCATTCTATGCTTATGTGCCTTCTTCTCTTACAAGCATTCACCTGCGGAATGCAACTACAAGATTCATGATAAAGAGTTATTGATGATAATTGAATGTTTAAAGAAATAGAATGCTGAGCTACAAAGTATAAAGAAATTCAAGATTCTCACAGATCATAAGAATCTAGAATACTTCATGATTACACACAGACTAAATGAAAAACAGCTATGTTGAATGAATATTCTCTATTGATTCAACTTCAGAATTAATTACCAGCTAGAGAAGTTGAATACTGAACCAGACATTCTATTGTGAAGAGAGCAAAACATGTCAGAGGATGCTGATGATGAGAGAATCAAGCAGAGACAAGCTCAACTATTTAAGTTTAACATACTGACACCTGAAATGGAATCAATAGTGGCCACTGCCAGTGTGAAACCTGAGATGTCTCTTCAAGCTCAGTGAAATGAGACTCACAAAAATGATAAGATTCTGCAGTGTCTGAAGCAAATTTTTTATGAGAGAAGATTCAGATTTTCTTCTGAAATCAGCATTAAGGCCTCTGTCTCTGAGTGCTCTTTAAATGAGAATGAGAAGCTTCTATTTCAAGATTGAAAGTGAGTGCCAGACTTCAAATCTCTTTGAACCAGGTTAGTGCATGAGGCTCATGACTCATCTCTTACTGATCATCCTGGGTGAGAGCAAACAGCAGGAGTTCTATGATGTGAGTTCTACTGGCTAGACTATGCCACTTATGTGAGAAGAATGACTAGGAACTGTCATCTTTGCAGATCAAACACTGCATAAAGAGATCAACATCAGGAACTGCTTAAGTCTCTTCTCATTCCTGAACACATATGACAGGAGCTTTCTATGGACTTTATCATGAACTTATCAAGCTCTAAAGAAAATACAAATATCATGATTACAATAGACAGACTGATCAAAGAGATTATATTAAAAGTAGTTAAGAAAACTGATGCAGAGATAGTGGCTAGAGTGTTTCTTCACAACATTATTCCTCAACATGACATTCATAAGATGATAGTATCAGATTGAGAGTTGGCTTTCACAAGCATGTTTTGAACTTGAGTGTGTGAGAAATTAGGCATTAAGAGATAACTCTTCACAGTCTATCACTTAGAGACTGACAGAGCTACAGAGTGAATGAATCAGACTCTGAATATCTATCTACACAAGTACATTAGCTTTCAACAGGATGACTGGCATGAATGACTTCCTCTAGCAGAGCTGGCTATCAATAATAGAGATGCTGCCTCAATGAGCATGAGCTCATTTTTTTTAATGCATCTTTTCCACATCTTCTCAATTGACTGATGCACTCTCTGTTGAAACATCATATAATCTCATTAAGTTTGCAGATGATTATATGAGGAAGACTTATGAAGTGTTGAAGTGAGCTCAAGTAAAAATGACAGATGCTCAGCAATCTCAAAAGAAATACATGAATAGATGAAGAGACCTGGCTTCAAGCTTTCAATTTGGAGATAAGGTCTGATTGAGCTTAGAGAACATGAGAACTAATCATCTGTGCAAGAAGCTGAATACAAAATACAATCAATATACTGTACTAGAAAAGATAAAATCTCATGCTTACTGTCTGAACATCTCATCTGGCATTCACAATGTCTTTAATGTAAAGCTTCTACATGCTATAGTGATAGATTTCCTGTATAGTCAGAGGCAAATCAACTGGCAACCATCTGCTATAAAGATCCCAGAAGAACCTGAGTTTGAGATTGAGGAAATTTGAAGTAAATAAACCTACTAGAGAAAAAAGCAATACCTCATTAAATGAGTAGGTTGAGCTGAGTCTATGTGAAATGATGTGAGTCTTCTACAAGAAGTGAAGACCTTGAACACTTGAGAGACCACTCAGCAGGCAAAATTAGATGTAAAGAGGACTTTAAATAGTTGTAAAGGCCCACAATAAAGAGGGAGAAGAGAAGTATTATAAGGAGTTGAACCTCTAAATTTGCTCTGACTGGCTGACTCAGCCTAGTCATTATTTGCATGTGCATATGTGATCATGCTATGTGAGCTTGCTTAAGCTTGAGTTCTCATCTCATTCTTTTCTTCCCTTTCTCAAGCAATTCGTCCTTGTTATATAGGAGGACTAGCCTCTAGTTCTTAGAGCTTAACCCTTTACATAATCAACTCAATGAGCATCTCAAACTACAAAAATTGCTTTTTCAATAGCTTAATGAATTTCTCAACAATTATAAATAAAAATTATATTAGCTATTAAATATTAAAGAATATAGTTTCTAAGAGTATAGATAATAGAATAATTAAGAAAAATAATAAATATTCAATTTGATAATATATTCTAAGTAATTAAAATAAGATTAAAATAGAAAATTTTATAAAAAAGTATTAAAAAAATTAGTAAAAGTTGAATTTATTACAATTTCCCATAAAATGATTTGTATAGAGGCAAAAGAATAAGATTTAGTAAGAGAAGTTTGATACTACTAATATTTATTAAATAATTTATTATTAGACTCAGTGTTAAAATTAAATTTATATATATTATATGATCTTATTTATTATTATAATCTGAGTGAATCAAACTTAGTATTTTATTATATAGTAGTTAGTAATATAGTATTATAGTGCAACTGCTTATAATATAAATCAAGATTAATTTATTCACACTACTATAAAAAATTGATTTATTATAATTTTTAATTATTTTTTTATATTCAGCTATTTATTTTATTTATATTTTAATTATCAGTTTAATATTCTTATTATATCTATTTAGTTAAATAGATAAATTGAAACTTTTTTTATTTACTTTAATTTTAAATTAAATTATAATATATAAAGTTAAAAAAATTAATAATATATATCTCAATTAAGAATTTTAAATAAATAATATATTTAAATAGTAATTATATTTATACTAATTTAATAATAATTTTTAATAATATTATTAAAAATAAAAAATATTAAAAATTATAATTATATATATGATAATAAAATAAAATAATATTTTAAATCAGATTGATATTAACTAGAATTAAATTAAAAAATTAATTATAAAAATAATAAGCTTAATCATATTTTAATTTATATAATAGTCAATAATTAATGAAATATTACTCTTTTAAAGATTATAAAAAAATCTATTAAAATTAATAACTTAAAATATTTTATTAATAATATAAAATTAAAGTTTAAATACTGATTTCTTTTAATAAAAATTAATTTTAAAATAATACTAATTATTATTTTATTAAGTATTTAAAAATTATATATATTAAAAATTAAACTAATAATAATATTATATATTATAATATATTTTATATTAAAAAGAATTAATTTAAATGATATTATATTATAGAAAAAATATTAAGTATTTTAAATCAATATATATAAATATTAATTTGTTGATTATTAATATAATCAAATATCAATTTATATAATATATTTATTTGTATATATCTCTATCATTCAACATCTGTGTATTTAAATATCAACATAACTAGATAGCAAAACTGGTTAATTACATTAAGAATTATTTCTTGTACATTTAAAGTATATATAAATAATATATTCTACAATGTTATATCCACTGCACTGTGACATTGCTCACTTTTGTAACTGCTTATCAGACTGCTCTATCACCTCTTTTTCACTTTATTATATCTTTGTACATGGTTCATCTCTTATTAGACAGTTAATCTCTCTCTGAGACTTATATATATATAATACCTCTATGTTTTCTATTTTATTTAACATTTACAGTCTTTAATATCTTGTTTTCTACTGTCAGAATGGCAGTACTATGCATGACTATCTGACATATTTTGACCAGCTGATCTAGAGCTTGATTGATTGAATTAAGTAGGCTTTGTATACAGCATTTAAACTATTTCTTAACTTTCTCACTCTGAAGCTCTAGTTGTCATATATTATGTGATATAATTGTTATTTAAGCGAATTGAGAGATATATAAGGTTCTGAGAGAGATTGATATATATATTTATATATTAAGCTAAGAAAGAACCTGTTTTAAATCATATAATACTAGTCTTATAGCTTTAAATCTACTTTGAATATTCTTTTCACTTAGAGCTATTGTACAAACTGAAGAATAAATGATTAAAAACTTATTCTTATTAATATAATTGATGTTAAATCTGATTTTTTTCTCAACTTCTTTTTTGTACACTTGCTTTAATAAGGAAAAACAAGCAATATTTAAAAACTACTAGAGATGAGAAGATTAAGCTAATATATAAAGAAGAATAATCAAGTTTTGAGTGCAAAATTGATCAAACTTAGGATTATTATAACTGCTATATCTATTCAAGATCAATATTTGATATTGATTAATTATACAGAATTGTATATATTTATTGAATATCTTTTTAAGTCAGATCAATGTCAGGTTGTCAGTTGTTCATTCATTTTTACTGATTTCAATCTGACAGTTATACAGTAGTCTATTTTCATATCATAAGACTTGATATAAGTTCTCTTTAAAAATAATCATTGATGATAATACTTAGTTAGTTGCATTAATCATCTTAATATTGATAACTTACTCAGTATTTTTAAGCTGTACAAGCTTAAGATGAAGAGTTTTCTCTGATTCAATAATCATCTTGACTGTTTTAATAATTTTTATCTGAAACCCAGTCTCATCAAAGTTGTATATATTCTTTTATATAATCTTATACATCTGAATAATATTTTATATAACTTTAAACTATTTTTGAATAATGTTAGAATTTTTGTATAAAGCTCATTGATGATTATGATTATAAGATTAAGAGAATCAAGTCTTTATTTCAAAGTAGTGATCAATAAATTGATTAACTCATTTTATATCAACAACTGATGAAGTGGTAGAGTTGTCCTGGCTTGCAATAATGAGATTAACTATTTCTTATATAGTACTCACCTGGGAAGGCTAACTTTATTCATCAATGAATATTATCTATTAAAGAAAAACTAATTTCTCTGTAAAACTGAGTTTTCAATTTTTAAGCTGAGAATTTTTAGTATCATATAACTATATAGTCACTCAATTAAACTGATATGAGAGATTTGATATGCATATACAGTAGCTCATATACTTGAAATTTGATATATTTTCAATGTCTGAATAGCTAATTAAATTCTTTCTTCTTGATAAAAAGTTTGATTGTCTTTTGTTGTTAATATTTTGAAAGTCAAATTAATAGATGCATCATATAGTAGAGAAGTATACAAACAGATATTTTATACAAATAAGTATCTGATTATATTAAAAATAGTTAATAACTAATATTTATAGGAATAAAAAAAAATTAAGAAAATAAAAAAATATACTATTATAGCTTCAATCTATATGCAGATGAATAGATATTTAATTATTAGCTAGATAAACTATCTGAGTAAATACTGAAATAATTTCTAAAAGATGAGTTCAGAACTCTATTTATATAATTTATTTTTTTAATACTATTTTCTATATTTATATATTATTTATATGTAGAATAATTGTGAAGTTGACTACTATATTATTGTTTAAATAATTAAAATTTCTGATTATTTTAATCTGTATAATAATTGATTATCTTGATTTATTCTACATCATTATATTACTTCTTTTTAAAGTCTAGATATACTTTAATATCAGTAGGTTATTATCTACTTTATCTGCTAAATAGTTAGCTATTTCTTTAATTATTTTGCAGATTCTGTTTTTATTAAATTTTCAGTATAAAAATTTTAAATCAGATATAGTGATTTTTTTTAGATTTTATACTATATATTATATTGAATCTTCATCAAATTTTAGCTATTTTATCTGATATTAAAGCTTCTAATAAAAAATACAACTTGTTAAAATATTTTCAACTTCTTATTTATTTTTTTTATATATTAACTGATTTTAATATCTCATTTAGTTATTCTAATAGAAGATTATTTATAGCTTTTTATAGTTTATCAGAAGAGAATATTAGATGAATTTTTATACTATTTAATAGTTTTAGTCTATAGCTCTTGTTAACTTTCTTAATAATCTCAAAAGAGTTTTTATTTTACTCTACAAGCTTTCTACTGAGGTATTAAATTCTATAGTTCTTAAATAATACAAAGATCTTATCTTCTATTTCAAAGTTTGACTTTTAACAGTATCTGTTAATATGTAGTTTCATAATTTCTTGTATTTTTTTTACATTATTAGCTGTCAGCTTTCAAATTTTCTTCATTTGAATAGTACGCTACTGAGTATTTTTTCATTTAAGCTTCTCTTTTCTAGATAGTGTTCTCAGTAGTGACTTTCAATTAAAGAATATTTGAGATTTATATTTATAAATAGTTAGAAAGAGTATCATCTCAGTTGATTCATTTATTAGAGCTTCAGTTGCATGATTCATCATTGACAGTTACTTTTCTCAGTTGTTCTGATAATAGTTTATATAAAGTTTAATTATTAAATATTAATTGATAATCTTAGTCTGATTATCTGTTTATATATAATAAGCTGATAAAAACTTCAGCTTAACTCTCAATTATATGATGAATTTATCTCAGAAGTCTGAGATGAATTGTAATTTACAGTCTAATATAATTAAATTTGATACTTCATAATATCTGTAGTAATGCTTTAAAAATAGTTTTGCTAGCTTTTTAACATCTATTTTTTTTTGTAATAGAAATAGATATAGATTTCTTGCTTAGTCAATAGATAATTATCAATATTATATTATAATTTCTTTTTATCATAGAGTTATTTATAAAGTTTATTGAAATATACTATCAAACTCTGCTGAGAATTAATAGCAGCTTTAGCAGTTCTAAAGTTTTATAACAGTAAATTTTCATCTATTGATACATCAGATAATTGTTCATATATTAATTGATATTTTTAATTCAGTCATTTCAGTAGTATCTTGTCTTAACTAGCAAGTATAGCTTTATCTTCTCAGAATACTCTATTGATGATCAATCATAAATCTTCTATAGAAATAATATACTTAGCGCTAGAGCTAGATTTATCTCTATCACACGCCTATATAATCACGCTCTATATGTAACTATTAGAGCCTAGGCTTTCTATTATGAACTAGCGTACCGCATAGTAGTATATAGCATCTTTGAGATAAGCTATTAATGTAACTACTTCAAATGTCTAATAGATTATGATTCATATAGCTTATTTCTTTTTAAAGAGTTTTTTACACTACTTTTATACTTTATTTCTTCTTCTTCTTCTTTAATCTGAGGTATATAATTTCTTATAGAGACTACATCACTGAATTACAGTAAGAACCTGATAAAAAATGACTATTTTAAAAGCTTTAATTACAGGAGACAGATTTAATTAATAGGAGGTAAACAGATATCTCTAAGAGTATAAGCTACAAAACTATTGAATATCTCTGCAAGCAATAACATAAATAGAGATAAATATGAATATGATATATTTACCTATGAGTTTAAAGGAGAAACTGGTCAAAGAGATAAAATAAATATAAATAAAAGCAATTTGAATATGATATAAATAATAATAGAATATATAAAAAAATAGAATTGATAGATAGAAAAACTCATACAAAGTCTAGAGAGAAACTTAAATTTCTTATCAAATATTATTAAAAATCTTATTAACAATAAAGTTGACAAATTTTATAAAAATATAAAAATCAAGTTAGAAGGAAAATATTTAATTATTCTCACTGAAGTCAACTATTTAAAATGAAAGAGTTCTATTTTTTCAGATGCTTATTTGATTCAGGCAAAAGATATTTTTAACCGACAATAAATAGTATCTCCTACTACAGTTCCTCTAGAAATTAAATTTTAAAATAAAAAAAATATACTTCTTTACATAAAAATTTTTAAATCTTTGAATATGACTATATGTAACTCTCTAAGACTACTGAATGAAGATTTCTACCTCACAGCAACTATATAGAAGAATTTTGCTCAATACTACATTATATCTCATGCAGAAGAATACCTTCAAACCACTAAGAAGTTAAGAGATTTATAGCTCAATAACAATGATTTTCACATCTATCTTACAAGTTTTCAAGATATAAAAGCAAAACTTATATCTCTAAATAAAAGTTAAACTAAGAGTACCTATTATAATTTATTTATACTAGAACTGAGAGACTGACAATAGAAATTTATTAGAATAAAACTAGATGATTTTTATGCCATCAAGTAAGGAATTATTCAGAATCTGAACCTTGATAAATTAATAGATCAGTTGGTTACTCATGCCACTATTACTATGATACATCTCAACTCATTTACCACAAATGCTATCATTGAACAATTCAATAAACATCAATACTACTACTGTAAGAATATAAAGTATATTATCAAATACTGCTAGTTCAAAAACCCAAATCTCACAAGCATTAAATGGCAGAAATATAATAAAAAGTGCATTGAGATATTAAAAAATAGAGATAAGAATAAGACTAAGAATAAAAATAAGAGCAAAAATAGAAATATAGAGAATTTACTTACAAGTCAATGAATTCAAGTATTCTTTGCAACAATTTCTCTAAATATTGAAGAACTTTTGAAAAGCCAGCCAAATTATGAGTGAAATAAGAAAAGAATTTAATGGATACAGCAAGTGGAAGACAAAATAAATTGACAGAGAAGATGAATATGATTGATTTGAGCAGAATAGTAGCTAGTCTAAAGGAAGGTGTTGGAGCCTAGATTTCCTATTATGAACTAGCGCACCACACAGTAGTATATAGCGTCCCTGAGATAAGCTACCAATGCAACCACTTCAGACGTCCAACAGTAAACTAGCAGATCAGTTATGATTCAGTCATGTGATCATGTGAATTGTTTATAATCAGTCATGTGATCATGTAAGCTGTTTATAATCTGAGCAGACTCTAATATCTCTTTTTTCTCATCAATTTTAGAGTTTTATTATATAACAGTTAGCAATGCAGAGAGATTTTTTTCTAGACAGCTCACATCTACTCTCCAACATAATACTAAGATTTCTTCTACCTTTTCACTCAGGTTGTAGTGAAAATTCAAGTGTTTCAGTTAATTTAATACCTGCTAGTTGAGAATCTGATGATATATTAAATCAATTATTGAAGATAAAAGTTTAATCTGACATTAGATGATCACTGCAAACTCTTAACCTTTTGAAAGAGATCAAAAGAACTAGTAATACCTTCTAACAAGATCAATTAATCAATTATATATTTCAATTTAGAAATTCAAAAAGGTAATTCATTTAGATAGCAACTGTGTTTATAATAAATTGATAGTAATTTTTGATGATATCTTTGATAATAAAAAAATATTAATAGATACAATTATATATCTGAGAATAAAATAAAATAACACTATTAATTAGACTGCTGTCAAGTAAAATCAGATTGATGAGCTAATTGGTAAACATAATGAACTTAATTATATTTAGATTTATATGATAGTCAATAATCAGACAGCAAGTTAAATATTACTTTCTCTGAGACTATCAGAAGTTTTATCAAAATTAATGACTCAAAATATTTCACTGATAGTAAGAAGTTAAAATTTAAATAATAGCTTTTATAAATGAAGAATAAGTTTTAAAAGAATATTAATCACTATTCTACTGAATATATAAAAATTATATATATTGAAAACTAGACTGATAAGGATATAGCATGTCATATTACCCTTTATATGAAAGAGAATTACTTTAGTGATATCACACTGTAAAAGAGATATTTAAACATCTTAAGTCAATATATAAGAACACTAACAAACTGTAAAATGTCAAGAGTAATTATTGCAAGCTAATTATATATAATGAGAATAATTATTATAAATTTATCATATAATTATTACACTTAATAAGTGAGATCAAGATTGTTAGAAAGGACTATAAGATAGACTTCAATGATAAATTATTTTTTGATCTTTAGAGAATGATAATAGTAGTTAATATAATCATTTAATATATATACTAAGTTTCAGAAAATCTATACTTAGATAGTTTATATTTTTTAGATAATTAATGTCAATTAGAAGTCAAAAAACTTGCAGAGAAATAAATCTAATATCTTTAAGCAAAATATTTTATAGATCTTCAATAATCAAACTTTTTTTAATATCTCTGCTACAATATCCTCTATCATAAAGAAAGTCTTAGACAGTCATTCAGGTATTCAGTGCTACTATTGTAATAAGAAAGACTATATTGTAAAAAACTACTCTGTGAAATAGAAATTTAAATAGATAATCACTAAACTTATAAAAAATAATATTTCTGAGTCTTCAGCAGATTCAAAAAAGAGTAAATATGAAAGAAGACTTTATTTCAAATTATTTAATAGTTTATTATAGGTTTGAGATGAAGGATTTGATTGAGGAAAAAAGTTTTAATATATTAATTAAGTTAATTTATAATAGAATTTACTATTTCTATAAATTCATTTACTGATAATGAAGCAAATGATATAAATTTATTAATATCTGATATATTATAAAATTAATAAGATTTTTTAATAGAAAGTTTTAAGAACTTTTATTCAAATAATATATGAAGGGATATAATAGTGCTTTTGATAGAAGATAGACTATATATTAACTTTAAAATCTCTGAGTGAATGACTGAAAATTTTAGAATATTTCTCTGCTGATGATGAACTTAAGTTAGTATTTTATCATTCTGAGATAAAAGTGATTAATAGTATAAAATATATGACTTAATATTAATAATCAATATTTAGTTTGACTAAGTGAATGATTTATCTTTGAATAGATTATAGAGCTGATGCTGAAGATAGTATTCTGATCAATACTAAAGTATTCAGACTCTAAACTTGAATATTAGATAGATATGAAATAAAAAAAAAAAAATCAGATATAAGTATCAGACTCAGCTCTGCAGATTAAAAGAAATCAACTTAATTATGATATTTAATATAAGGCAAGGATTGAGGTGAGAAAAAACAGTATCACAGAAGATGTATATGAATTTTATAAAACTACTCTTTTTTATAATTATATAAAAAACAAGAACTCAATAGTCTTTATAATCAGTATATATGAAATTGATAAATAGCTTAAAAAGAAGCAGAGTTTAATAAGAGCTGAGAATAAGTCTGATAAGAAGCTGATTAGAAACTTATTAGAATAATTAAAAGATTAGAAGAACTACTTTTCAAAGAAAATATCAGATGAATTATTTATATTATAAAAAAATATTAACTTTAAAATATAGCTTTAGCTTAATATTAATATTATTCAGAGTATTAGATATACACCTTTATATAAGATAAATTTAAAGGAATTAGAGGCAATGAAGATCTATCTCAAAGTTAATTTAGTAAAAAACTTTATCACTTCAGA